>NC_088241.1:60412922-60574853 GCF_036934945.1 Oncorhynchus masou masou | reverse complement strand
AGATCCTGAGGCCCATTGTCGTGCCATTCATCCGCCGCCATCACCTCACATTTCAGCATGCTAATGCACGGCCCGATGTAGCAAGGATGTGTATACAATTCCTGGAAGCTGAAAATGCCCCCATTTTTCCATGGCCTGCATACTCACCAGACATGTCACCCATTGAGCATGTTTGGGATGCTCTGGATCGACGTGTACAACAACGTGTTCCAGTTCCCACCAATATCCAGCAACTTCACACAGCCATTGAAGAGGAGTGGGACAACATACCACAGGCCACTATCAACAAACAGCCTGATCAACGCCAAGTGAAGGAGATGTGTCACGCTGCATGAGGCAAATGGTGGATACTGACTGGTTTTCTGATTCTGTGACCAACAGATGCTCTGTGTTCCCATTCATGTGAAATCCATCGATTAGGACCTAATGAATTTATTTAAATAGACTAGTAGTTTTTAACTCTAACTCAGTAAAATCTTAGAAATTGTTGCATGTTTTGTTTTATATTTTTGCTCAGTATATTTAGATTTATTGTGACAGTAACACCTACCTGTGAAGACAAACTCTGTCCCTCCCATTACCCTGGTGGATAGGACCCCGTGGCTGTAGTGAACCGGTGCGTACAGGCTGAACGTTGGGTGTCTGCACACTGGGTCGGCATAATGCCAGTAGTGAACCTCCCAAGTGCAGTTGTGGTCATGGAAAACAAAATGGCGGGTCAGGAAGAGGATCCCAGGTGGTACCTCGCAGCGCTGGCTCACCCATTGGCCCTCTAGTTTGACGGGCAGGTTGTCTTTGTAGGGCAGGATGGGAGGATGGTGCTCGTCCGCCCCAGCAATGACTCGGCAGAGACTACAGGTACACTCATGGTTCTGTAATAGTGTTTCAGAATGTTACATTTTCATTTTGTGATTCAAAATAAATTCAAACACCTGCAAGAGACTGTAGATGTTGGAATGCATCCCATTTGGATGTTTAACACAAATGTCTGAACTATATTTCAGATTTCTAAGTGGTTTAATGAGTCCCAGCATGGTGATAAATATCATCACGAGGCCATATCACTGAAATGTCAACAGACAACCAATCATGATGATGAAAACCACAAACGAGGCCATTCAAACTGTTGTTTGACTGACCCACCCAGCTAATAAAGGAGAAGCATGGCAGACTGTCTTCTCATATGCTACTTGGGAGTGTTCCTGGCACCACTGCAAATGAGATACAATGTTATTTGCCAATACAAATAAAACCTTACAGTGAAATGCTTACTTACAATCTGTTAACCAGTTTTAAGAAAATAGAGAAAATAGAGTTAAAGAAAAGATTTACTAAAAAAGTAACATAATAAAATAACAATAGCCTCCGGTACCGAGTCAATGTGTGGAGGTACAGGTTAGTCGAGGTCATTTGTTCATGTAGCAGTGGCGGTCAGTGCCGTTTATGATTGACAATTTATTTTTTCAAGAGCATGGCCTTATTTCTATTACAGCATTATTGGATGATTGTCATTCATATTCCCATTCACCCAGTTCAATGTAACATCGATAGGTTTAGGCTACTACATGATATTCAAATTTTCCCTATTCCCATCATGAGGTTGCTACAACCTAGCCTATGAATGAAAGGTTCGAAGAGAACATTTTGAGGTGACACAGTGACACATTCAATACCGCCTTGAACACTCTTGCCTGCATCTAGCTTATCTATTCCAACAGTTGCAAATTATAGTTTCTATTGGACGAATTCAAGTATTTATCCCCGTTTCGTTTGCTTCTGTTTAAGAAACATTTTTCAACAGAATCGGTGGAATGAATACACCCCTGATCACCCGTAAACACAGTTCACTTTCATAGCAGCCACTTTTTATTCCTTCTCACCTCTATGCACTCTCCTCCTCTCACCTTTTCCCTCTGTTTGTGTACTTCAATGCACAACACAAAAGCTGTATGTGACCAGACAAAAAAAACTTTCAAACCATGTCATAACCGCTACACACAGCCTACATCGTTGTCCCCATATTAGCTAAAGTAACATCCTAGTCAACATAGACAATATAACAACGTGTTAGTAAACCCACTACAATCATGCAGTAACATTACAGTGTATAGTTGGTAAGCAGTTTAGCAGTTACACCGGCGGGCCCCGGTGGCAATAAATGTATAAAACGAAGAGCTTACCTTGACTTGGAAGAGTTCCAGTGTTATGTTGGATTGTCATAGCCAGCTAGCTAACATAGCATCCCTCTGTTTGAGCCAGGTGTTTGAGTAGGCTTGACTAGCCAGCTGCATTTGCTAGCTAAGTAAGTGAAACTAAAAGTGAAAAGAAATCACGAAATCTCTCTCTCTCTCGCCTCTCCTTCACTTTTGAAGAAATTAATTTGTTGAAAATTGTTCAATTATTGTCTTTCTCTTTGAGTCAACTACTCACCACATTTTATGCACGGTGGTGCTAGCTAGCTGTAGCTTATGCTTTCAGTACTAGATTCATTCTCTGATTCTTTGATTGGGTGGACAACATGTCAGTTCATGCTGCAAGAGCTCTGATAGGTTGGAGGACGTCCTCCAGAAGTTGTAATAATTACTGTGTAAGTCTATGGAAGGGGGTGAGAACCATGAGCCTCCTAGGTTTTGTATTGGTCAATATACCAAGAGGAGGATGGAAGCTAGCTGTCCTCCGGCTACACCATGGTGTTACCCTACAGAGTGCTGTTGTGGCTACTGTAGACCTTCATTTCAAAACAGTGTGTTTCAATCAATTATTTGGTGACGTGAATATATTTAGTATAGTTTTATCTAAAAAAGTAAACGTTTTAAAATGTTTTTTTTTAAATTTTGTTTTAATGAAATTCACTTAGGAGGATGGTCCTCTACTTCCTCTTCTAAGGAGCCTCCACTGGCATGTAGGTAGGGGTAAAGTAACTATGCATAGATAATAAACAGATCATTCAACATGGGTCTGCCATCCTAGATTGATGGCAGGGATGAAAACAACCACCAAAGGCAAAGAATCAAAAGCTTCTCTCTGGCCTGGAAAATGCACTTGGTGATGGGGCTACAGAGACACAGTTTAATAGACAAATAAAATAAGCTATTTTCACATCCAGAACATCAAAAATATCATCATACGCTATGACTGCCTTCATGGTTTTTGATCCTTGTTTACACTCATTGGATTGTGAGTACAATCTCGTAAATAAGCTCATCAAGCCCGTTATATGTGGAGCCCTTTTTAGATTGCACTCAGTGGTTGAGCATCAGATTAACGTTATAGCTGAACGTGACTAACTCTATTCATTCAAGGCTGACTGTATCTCCACCACCACTGCATACTTGAGTCACTTTCAACATCAATCGCCTCCGCTATTAACCACAGCTCATTTACATTGACCTGACACTTAATAGGCTGGGAGTTGTTGGTGTTAGTTAAAAAAAAAACATGCTGGGAGGGGGGGTGGGGGGGGCATGAAAGGGACGAATCCTTTTGTGAGTGGGAGGAAAGGAGGGAGCTTCTGAACTGAAGGCCTGGTTCCATCTCTCTGGTCCGGCTCCAGTTTTATCCCTCGGTCGTTGATACAGCCTCAGGCACCAACACTATCACAGAGTAAGGGAAGGAATTCAGAAATTCGGAGCAGAGCACACTGCGCCACTCTTTGCTATTCTCTTTGAAGAGTGCCCGTGGAAAAAACTAAACAACGGATGATCACTGCAATCCATGGAGCTTCTCTACTGCTGGGTTTGCAATTTGCACAATTCATATTCTCTCCCATTTCACATAACGTGTCTGTCGTTGTGTACAAAAACATACAGACAATACTGTGATTGTTGAAAGGAAATAGGACTACACAGCCCTGGAATATCACGCATCAATTACTGTACATGTGTGGTTTCATTGCTGTAACAGTTTGTCATCTTTAATACCCACAACACTTTGCAGTTGGTAGGGATTTGACAAACAGATTCACGATTCACAAATACTCGAAAATGATACTATCTGCCCAAAAATCTAAAAGGATTCTCTCTCATGGGGTCTCTGTATGTAAGTGATAATAAGGGGACTCTGACCATCGAAATATAGTAGAATAGATTAGAGCATAAAATATATTATATATCTCTATGTCTGACCTTGGTGTTCTGCAGTGGCGGCTGGTAGCTGGAGGGTGTGTGGTGGGTCCTCTGGGTGTGCTCAGTGTGGACGTCTCCCAGGAAGAGCTCCTCGGTGTGGTCATCAGGGAGCCAGACACCATGATGGCGCTCCACACGCACCAGCTGCAGCTCATTCATAATGAAGCCCAGCCTATGGGCACAGTCCCTCCCCTGTTCCTCCTCACTCCACAGGTCATAGCTGACGTGGGGCTCCCAGGGCTCACACTTTCCCCCTCTACCTAGGGATGGAGGTCCACAGCTGGGCTTGAGCCACTGGCTGAGGTCCATGGCTGCCTCGGGCTGTGGAACACAACCTGCACGCTGTGAAGCTGATAGTCGGCCTCGGTGCCTCCGCGGACCACCCAGGAGGCCTGGCGCAGGTACAGCTTGCCCCGGGTGAGGAGGGTGTATGTGGGGGAGGAGCAGCGGTTGTCCCGGTAGTGGAACTGGAGGACCTGGAAGGTGTGGTTGTGGTGGAAGAGATAGGACCTGGTGATGAACTCTGACCCAGGCCTGACCTCACAGCTGATGGGGAAAACATTAATGAAATTGGCTTAGTCAAATGATTCGTTATTTCGGTATTGTGCAGTGAGTCTGGTGGGTAACTAAAGTCGCCCCCCCCCCACCTTTAATTGCACCAGTCAATTCAACACCTAAGACTTTACACTAAGAATTCTGAAGCTGAACCTGTTGTTGTGTCAAGTAGGCTTACATACAGAACAGTGCTATTATACTGTATTGTGTAGTGAGTGACCTTAACCCAGAGGGTGTTCTTTAATGGAAGCCTCTCCAACATAATCCAGGTAGAATCAGCCATTTCCCAGGGCAGCTGTCTAGACCACTTACTTTTTTCAATCTTTACTAATTATTATAATTTTTTTCACCTTTATTTAACCAGGTAGGCCAGTCGAAAACAAGTTCTCATTTACAACTGCGACCTGGCCAAGATAAAGCAAAGAGGTGCGACACAAACAACAACACAGAGTTACGCATGGAATAAACAAACGTACAGTCAATAACTGTAATAATAACAATAATAATAAATAGAAAAAAATCTACATACAGTGTGTGCAAATGAGGTAAGATTAGGGAGGTAAGGCAATAAATAAATGACATGCCACTGGCTTAAAGTGGCATGAGTAAAGCCAGTGTGTCTATGTATGCGGATGGATGACTCAACAGTATACACGTCAGCTACTACAGCGAGTGAAATCACTGCTTAACAAAGAGCTGGAGTCAGTTTCACAATGGGTGGAAAGAAATAATTTAGTCCTAAATATTTCAAAACTAAAAACATTGTATTTGGGACAAATCATTCACTAAACCCTAAACCTTCACTAAATCTTGGAATTGAGCAAGTTGAGGTGACTAAACTGCTTGAAGGTTGCAAGTTCAAATCCCCGAGCTGACAAGTTACAAATCTGTCGTTCTGCCCCTGAACAGGCAGTTAACCCACTGTTCCTAGGCCGTCATTGAAAATAAGAATTTGTTCTTAACTGACTTGCCTAGTTAAATAAAGGTTAAAAAAAACAATAATAATAATAAAATAAAATAAACTTGATTGTAAACTGTCATGGTCTAAACATATTGATACAACAGTAGCTAAGATGGGGAGAAGTCTGGCCAAAATAAAGCACTGCTCTGCCTTCTTAACAACACTATTAACAAGGCAGATCCTACAGGCCCTAGTTTTGTCACACCTGGACTAATGTCCAGTCGTGTGATCAAGTGCCACATGGAGGGACTTAGGAAATTTACAATTGGCTCAGAACAGGGCAGCACAGCTGGCCCTTAAATGTACACTGAGATCTAACATTAATAATATGCATGTCAATCTCTCATGGCTCAAAGTAGAGGAGAGATTGACTTCATCACTACTGTTTTTGTAAGAAGTATTGACATGCTGAATGCACCAAGCTGTTTGTTTAAACTCAGACACCCATACATACCCCACAAGACATGCCACCAGAGGTCTCTTCACAATCCCAGTGAAGAGTCCAGAACAGACTATGGGACTATGGGAGGCGCACAGTACTACATAGAGCCATGACTACATGGAACTCTATTCCACTTCATGTAAATGATGCAAGCAGTAGAATCAGATTTAAAAAACAGATAAAAATAAACATTATGCAACACCGGGGACCGTGAGGAGACACACACACAGGCACACGCATACAATTGCTAACACACACACTCATACTGTACACATGGATTTTGTATTGTAGATATGTGGTAGTAGAGTAGAGGCCTGAGGGCACACACTTAATGTATTATGAAATGTAAGGTCAAGTAATATGTTTACATTTTTCAATAATTATTTTTTTTTTGTCATGTAATATTTGTAATTGCATATAACTGCTTTAATGTTGCTATACCCCAGGAAGAGTAGCTGTTGCCTTCGCAGGAACTAATGGGGATCCTTAATAAATACAAAACCCAAAGCCTAGCAACCTCCGCAAGAAGTTCAGATATCTTAAAATAAGTTAAATAAAGGTTAAATAAAAATTTAAAATATATTTGAATACCAGCTGAAGTGTCTACAGCTGCAAGGTCCTGTGGTCAAGCTCCAGTCAGGACTACCCTTTGACATTGCTACAATATATTGACTATACATTCTTACAATTCTGTACTTAATATGGGTCCATAACAAACAGTTTAATTGTGCATGTTACACATTAAATTACCTGGTGGATAACCAGTGGCCTGCGATGTTGGGGGCATATGCACTGAGATCTGGCCTCCACTTTGGAGATGCTTGAGCATGTACTGACACTGAAATTACACAATAGCAGCGTGCAGATGCTGCTGCCCATGTTTCCTCCCCAAGGTCCCGACACTGGCTCTTATGTCTGAGTGAAGTAGAGAGCCATGACAAATACCTGGAGTGGAGAAAGAGTGATGTTATTATAAACTTTTCCATGAGTTAGATTTTTTTAAATGATAAATGCTTTAGTAGCATACCACACGTTTTACTTGCTATATTGTATTTACTTTGCCACCATGGCCTTTTTTTGCATTTACCTCCCTTAACTCACCTCATTTGCTCACATCGTATATAGACTTGTTTATACTGTATTATTGACTGTATGTTTGTTTTACTCCATGTGTAACTCTGTGTCGTTGTATGTGTAACAATACAGAGGCGGATGCAAGATGCAAGCAACGATGGTTTAATGAATATAGTTCACAGCAGCAACAGGACAGACAGACTGTACTCAGACGGAATCCGACCCAGGGACTCGGGCGCATCTTCCAATGATAGCGTGCTGAGAAAACCAGGGGAGTGTGTCCGGATGAGTAGGAAGGAGCACAGCAGATAATCCACACAAGAGAAGAGCACGGACACGACACAACCTCAGGGAAGAAACAACGATCTGACAACAAGAAACACTGGTTACAGAACATATAAAGGGAAGATAAGTGGTTCCAGCTGGCGCAGACAATCAGGCCGAGATTGGGAACCACGCCCACACAAACACGGGAGGGAGGGAGAGAGAGAGAGAGAGAGAGAGAGAGAGAGAGAGAGAGAGAGAGAGAGAGAGAGAGAGAGGGAGAGAGAGAAAGAGAAAGAGAGAGGGAGGCAGTGGATTCATGAACCGTGACAGTATGTGTCGAACTGCTTTGCTTTATCCTGGCCAGGTCGCAATTGTAAATGAGAACTTGTTCTCAACTTGCCTACCTGGTTAAATAACGGTGAAATAAATAAATAAAAACATTTATGAAAAGTTTAATATACAAACATGGCAATAGAGTGCATGCACTGCTAGATCTATTACTCAATTCTCTAATATAACAATCATCCACTATGTGTTGTTCATAATTACATTTTCAAATAATACGTAGGCTACATATAAATTAACATTATAGGCTATCGCCCAATATAGATACGGAATAAAAAATATTTAGGCTACATCACTAGTAAATACTTTAAACCTGAATGTTCCAAACTCACCATTGAAAAGAACAGCAGTAGAGACAATCCATTGTATCAGTAACATTGTTAGCCTTGACTGAGACGACACCTTTTTTTTATTTATTAGCTAAGAAGCACTCCTATGTCCATTAACAAGTATTATTCATTATCAGTTGCCTTTCTTCTCATTTGTTCCTTTCATCACCAACCGGTCATTGCAGAATAATCAAATACATCGCAGAACATTTCGATGTCAATCACTCCCAGAAACGTGGCTTGATGCCCTGATACGAGTTCATTTCATAATATACTAATAAAGTCGTTGTTCAATGTGACTCATAGAGCAACTTTGTAATTTATTTTGTTATAGGTTTCCTCTATCCGACTTTAAAAAATATATTTTAAATTGGACGAACATCTCGCTCTGTCGTCTGTTCTTGTCATAGTTGACAGCACACAACAAGTCCTGTTTTCTTTCGTATGAGGGCACTCGTGCTGTGACTCAGTTCCCCCCCAACAAACCGATGAGTCAAACCATATTCTGAACATGATCAAAGTCAACTCCCGGACGAGACAAAATAACCAACTACAGAATTAGAACACCTAGGTCTGCACACACAGCAGTGTGCCACTGACAACCTTGAGTATCATGAGGCGATTTTCACTTTGGGATCAAATTTCAAATTTGATCAAATTTCAGACCACTGTTATAAATTATTCTGAATGTAGAATGTACACATTCAAAGAAATACATGTTCAGGGTATTACATGAATCCACTGTACAGTGATACAACACACACACACATCATACAATATCTAAATGTTACATCAGTCTATTGCAATATAAATGCAACATAAATGCATTCACTATTTACATTGAAATCTCATGGGTTATGAATAGTTTGGTGGAATATAAATATGCCTTGCAGTTGAGTAGTGAGGCAGATATCTGTCAGCGCGTGGTCAAAAATTCCCTCTCGCTCCAATCTAACTGCATTTCCTCAGTGACAGCTACATGAATTATGTATCCGTATGGTTGAATCTAAACATACAAGAAGCCTGCAGCATGAAATCCTGCTCCTGAAGTCAATAGCGAAGTCGAATGAGACACCCAAGCTTTTTATTCTAACGTTATGAAGTCCAATAGCAAGATTCTGCAAATGGACTACTCTTTCTTAGTTACTGTACAGTCTGTCTTGTATTGCAGTAAGATAATCAATTCATGCACTGAGATAATATATTATTTGATACATTGTATCCAGACACATCTGTAAAAATTCATAATCTATTTATCAATGTAAACAATACATTGTCGGTTATAAATAATTATATTTACAATATCGCTACCATCATTATGGCCAACTTCAGCGTCCTTATATTTTGATATTCATCTACAAAGTCGCAGAAGGTCTCACCTTGGTGTGTGTTGAGTGCTGTGTGCGTGCGCGCGTGTGTGTGTGCGTGTGCAGGAGTGAGAGTCTACTCCTTGTGGTCACAGGCTGTCTGCTAGCCGACTAGCAGCCTAGCACTGGCTCACCCAAACCCTCCAGGGAACCTGAGCGTATTTAACAAGACCAAAATATACTTACTAAGGGCATTTGTGTTGCTTAATGAAACATGCTTGCTGCGTTGGATGCCCTTTTGATGCTCAGAGGACTGAAAATGCAACCCGAGAAAATAGAAAAATAATATTTAATGTCCATGAATGGGCATGTCTTGAATGAGTGAGTGAAGGCATTGAAAGGGTCTGATATCAAATCTCAGTTTGTGGTTTAATCAAGGAGATATGAATGTTTCCTCAATGTCAATGTCTGGACAAAGAGGTATTGAAGTTAGTCAACATGCTATAAAGTACAAGTATTTAAACTTGACACCAATCACTGACTGACATCCTGTCACACCTTCTCCATCCCCCCATCCCTTCCCTCCATACATGTTGATACATTTTCACCAATGTTTTAACTTGTTTCAGTGAAACAAGGATGTGTGAAATAGCACTACCTGTTTCCCAATGTTGACTGTCAGGTGCTAAGCTGTGCTTTAGAATTATAACATAAAAGCACTCCTACATGCGGACACAGAATAATCTTGGACAAAAAGACATGTTTAATGGAGATCCTCCATTGAAGGACCAGAGTATGAATGAGGGAGAGTCTGTGAGGAGATGAAAAGAGCAGCTCACAAACTTTTACAGATGCACAAACGGGAGCATCTTGTCGGGCTGCATCACCGCCTGGTACTGCAACTGCTCCACTTACAACCGTAAGGCTCTCCAGAGGGTAGCAAGGTCTGCAGAACGTATCACCGGGGGCAAACTACCTGCCCTCCAGGACACCTACAACACCTGATGTCACAGGAAGATCATCAAGGACACCTGATGCATAAAAGATCATCAAGGACAACAACCATCCGAGCCACTGCCTGTTCACCCCGCTGTCATCCAGAAGGCGAGGTCAGTACAGGTGCATCAAAGCTGGGACCGAGAGACTGAAAAACAGCTTCTATCTCAAGGCCATCAGACTGTTAAACAGCCATCACTAACATTGAGTGGCTGCTGCCAACATACTGACTCAAATCTCCAGCCACTTTAGTAATTAAAAATTGGATGTAATAAATGTATCACTAGTCACTTTAAACAATGTTTACATACCCTACATTACTCATCTCATATGTATATACTGCACTCTATACCATCTACTGCATCTTGCCTATGCCGTTCGGCCATTGCTCATCCATATATTTATATGTACATATTCTTATTCATTCCTTTACACTTGGGTGTATAAGGTAGTTGTTGTGAAATTGTTAGATGACTTGTTAGTTATTACTGCATGGTCGGAACTAGAAGCACAAGCATTTCACTACACTGGCATTAACATCTGCTAACCATGTGTATGTGGTCAATAACATTTGATTTGAAAATTGCCAGACTCCAGCCACTCAAGTCATAGACTGATCTCTCTGCTACCGCACGGCAAGCGGCACCGGAGTGCCAAGTCTAGGTCCAAAAGGCTCCTTAACAGCTTCTACCCCCAAGCCATAAGACTGCTGAACAGCTATTCAAATGACCACCCAGACAATTTGCATTGACCCCCCAATTTTTTTTAATTTAAATTTTGTAAATATTTTCTTAACTCTTATTTTCCTTAAAACGGTATTGCTGGTTAAGGGCTTGCAAGTAACATTTCATGGTAAGGTTGTACCTGTTGTATTCACCGTATGTGACAAATAACATTTGATTTGATATCAACCAAAAATGTCACCATGTCATTGGATTTAGGTTAAAAGTGGTGTGAAAAACCCCCACAAAAGTCTCTTACGTTGATGACTTTTTCCAAATCAGTTTTCCAGATTCTTCCAACATTGTCACATATATTTTTTCCCAGTGAGCAACCAGTAAATGGACAACACAGTATTTATTCTTATTCTTAACAAAAAACAGAACAACTTATGTGAGAACAGGGAAAATCAAGCAATTCTTCTTCAGACAGGTCATCTCTGTTGTCTGATCAGACAAACCAGACAAAAGTTGATGTTTTATCCTCAGGCAAACTGCTTGACAAGCCAACTGTCTGTAAAATAATTGAAGGAGAAAAATGACGCAGTGAGGGTCGCTGCTTGAACATCTCAATGTGGTGGTCATATGGTGCGTTGACGACCAACACAAACAAACCCAGATCTGGGAAAGAAGGAATGTCGTTCTGGCTCTGGGGTTCTGAAAACGTTCCACGTGTGCAAAGAGATCTTTGTGTGTCGAGTCCCATTGGGTTGTCTCCCCCTGTGTTTCGAAACGAAGCAATTATAATCAGTCATTAATAATAACCCTAATTTAAGAGAGAAAAAGAGGAACCTGCACTGATGATCATTGGAGGATTAGTTTGAAGGAACCAATCCTTCCACATCCATAGATAGTGAACTGCCATAAAGTAGACTGATTTAGTAATTAATAATAACCCTCATTTAAAAATGTAGCCCAGAACATTTGAAAAAATGAGTCCAACTATTGGAGGATCAGTAACAAGCATCTCAGTAGCAGTTTGAATCCAACCTTCCACATCCATAGATGGCTAACTGCCATTAATAACAAGGCTATGGAAGATCAAGTACACTGGCTGTTGTTCTACAAAGCCCTCTCGCAAACACAAACTTCAAATGAGGACCTAGAACAATGAGCATTCTGACTAGGCTTTCTGCTTCCTCCGGGGCTTGCCAAGCTCACAACACTAACAGTGAATGGATGCACCAATCAGGTTCAGAGTAGGATTTTTGTATTGCTCCCTTGCAGAGAAAAACTGTCCAAACAATGACCAACAAAGTTATGAGAGAGAGAGTGATCAATGTGGTCTCAGAGCATTTCGTATTATTCTGTATGTAAATCGGAGATACTCCCTTTAGTATGATATGACCCCTTCACTTTTTTCCACATTTTGTTACATTACAGCCTTATTCTAAAATGGATTTTTTTTTAAATGTCCTCAATCTACACACAATACCCCATGATGGCAAAGCGAAAGTAATATTTTTGGATAATTTATTGAAAATTAAAACAGAAATACCTTATTTACATAAGTATTCAGACTCTTTGCTATGAGACTCGAAATTGAGGTCAGGTGCATCCTGTTTCCATTGATCATCCATGAGGTGTTTCTACAACATGATTGGAGTCCACCTGTGGTAAATTCAATTGATTGGACATGATTTGCAAAGGCACATACCTGCCTATATAAGGTCCCACAGTTGACAGTGCATGTCAGAGCAAAAACCAAGCCATGAAGTTGAAGGAATTGTCCGTAGAGCTCCGAGACAGGATTGTATCGAGGCACAGATCTGGGGAAGGGCACCAAAAAATGTCTGCAGCATTGAAGGTCCCCAAGAATACAGTGGCCTCCATCGTTCTTAAAATGGAAGAAGTTTGGAACCACCAATATTCTTCCTAGAGCTGGCCGCCCGGCCAAACTGAGCAATCGGGGGAGAAGGCCGTACCCAAATATATTGTATTTTCAGCTGTTTAAAGCTGGTGTACAAAACCGAAAGTAAAAGATGCAAAATTGAGATTTAAGAACACAGAAGCAAAGAAATAGCACACATAAAAAAGCTCTACTGCTTCTCAGACATGTTTTCAATTAGAATGATAGATCTAATACATATTTCTATATGAATTTAGTCAGATTAAGGGGTTTACTAATGAGACAGAGTCCAGTAGGTCAGAACTCAGACTGCTATTGAAAGGTGGAGGACATTTGTAGACTGCAAGGGCCTCTTGAGAGGAGCTGAGAAGTGTCATTTTTCTCATTTTCAGTGTATTAGAATAAGGTCCACACAATACACTGTTGCAATGTTAAATAAAGACTGTTGCATGATTCATTGGTGGTCTATAGCACGTGTACTCAGGCCTGGCTCCAGGCCTAAGCTCCAGGCCTAAGCGACATAAGCAGGCGCTTAGGGCCTCCGGCCGCTAAGGCCCCCCCCAATATAAATAATAGGAATGTACTGTTGACAGTTAGAATAGTAGAATACATAAAATGCAAGTATACAATTTTGTTGTGCATCAGCAGTTTGTCTCTTGTTTTGCCAGTCACTGACAGTCACTAAATTAGCCATGTCAGCTAACAGTTTTTAGACAAGCTAAACTTACAGTAATCATGGCCGAATACCAAACGGGCACGGCACATGGCCAGGGGCCCTGACCTCCAGAGGGACCTCATTGATTTTGTTAGTCACTCTCACTCAGATTTAATTAACATGGCATAAATCATGGCAAAATGTGTAGAATTGCCAGAAATTAGTTTTAAAATGGCAATAATTACTCAGAGAAAAATGAGTAGACTTGCATTAAAAAATATATATAATTGATAAATGTTCTCAGTTACATGGCAAAATGTGTACAACATCAGAAAATGTACTTTAAAAAGTACATTTTTCTCTCCGCCATCAGGAGGGGGTGCCCCCCAAACAAATGTTCCTTATGGTCCCAAAAGGCTGAATAATTTAACTGTCTGGTATTGTGGTTAAATACAATTATTAAGAACTAGGTTGAGCTGCAACAGAGTTTGAGTTAGGAGACATGAGGATATTCTGTTCAGACATAAGCTAGACAGAAGTTGCAAAAAGGGCCCAACCAAAGGGTCACTTTCCATGCGTACAGGGTTACAGGCAGTTAGGCAGCAGACGGAATGCGGTCTGGAGGAATTTGTCCCACATTTCCTGTCTCTGTCTTTTTGAGGAGCTGCACACAGAGTTTTGATGTGGCGCGTTGCAGTCTACCGACCACAGTCCTTTGGGGAACCACATGAGTCTGGCGTCACTAGGGGCTATCGCAGCAGTACTCATGCATATGAAGAGGAAAATAACATTCACATCAGCACTACTGACAAATGTAAAAAGCTGTCAAACTATGGTGTCTTTTTCACAGACAACACATTAAAAAAAAGGATGTGTGCAAAAAGACCTGACGATGAATAAAAACAACAACTGTTGTATCACATTGTCTTGTAGCTCAAAAAATCTCCCATGACAGTATACTACTTCATGCCAGTCGCACACTTAACAGGACAATGTTTCATACACCACAGAGATGAACCTTTAAAATTCACGCACGTTCTTTCGCCTGGTGAGATTTAACCTACGCTAACAAGGCTGGTAAAACACAAGACTCCAATCCAGTCGGTATGACTAGAGGTAAATTGTGAGGATTGCAATCCGAGATGATAGAATTGAATTTGCCATGCTAATACAGCCAATCGCAGCGTCAAACTGCACAAGACAATATCAATTTGGGTACATTCTCGCATCTTTAACTTGTTGATATATTGATATTTAGTTCTTTATATATACGGTTTTAAAATAAACACAAGATGTAAAGTCACGGCTGGATATAGGCATATTTCTTGATATATGACGCTAATATATTCATAACAAACCTCACTTTATCAAACTTTCCAATGTATTTATAAAGCCCTTTTTTACAGATGTAACAAAGTGCTATACAGAAACCCAGCCTAAAACCCCAAAGAGCATGCTCTATTAATCTTAACCCTCAATTTAAAATGGCCTATTATATCTAGATATGAATCATAAGTCATGTTCTGGGATGTACTTCTGCTTCTGTAATGGGAAATTACTAATGTAATTACATTGAAAAAACCCGGAATGAAACATGTAAAGTGCTGGTCCCATGTTTCATGAGCCGAAATAAAATTCCAGAAATGTTCCATGTGCCCAAATTTGTTAACATCCCTGTTAGCGAGTATTTCTCCTTTGCCAAGATAATCCAGCCACCTGACAGGTGTGACATCAAGAAGCCAGTGGAGGCTGCTGAGGGGCATTTCTGCCTGTAATAAAAGTCATTTTGTGGGGGAAAACTCATTGGCTGGTCCTGGCTCCCAAGTAGGTGGTCCTGGCTCCCAAGTAGATGGTCCTGGCTCCCAAGTAGGTGGTCCTGGCTCTCAAATAGGTGGTCCTGGCTCCCAAGTAGGTGGTCCTGGCTCTCAAAAGCATGAGCCAGGACCACCTGGCTCTCAAAGCATGAGACCAGACAACCAGACCCCCCCCCACACCACAATGGCTGCTCTCCTGCCCAGTCATGTGAAATCCATAGATTAGGGCCTAATAAATGCATTTCAATTGACTGATTTCCTTCTATGAACTAACTCATTAAAATCATTGTTAGATGCATCATTTTTGTTCAGTATATTTTTGAAGGTCCGTAGAAATTCACTCATGAGTAAGGCGTCAACAAACACTTAACATATCAATGAAAAGGTTTTTTATTTCACACATTTACAATTGTTAACAAAGGAAACTTAAACACAAAATTTCTATTATAACTGTCTATTATAACTGATTAATTCTCACCGATGTGCGCGTTGTCAAGTCAGAAAACAAACACTCCTCGTAACCAACAACAAATAAAGACCTAAGTAGTTGAAATTATAAAGGGAACATAAAAATAAGTAACAGAGGAAATGAAATAATGCTAAATCTGTCTTGCTGACAGGGTGACACAGCTCAAAACTGAAAATCTTCTTCAGTCATATCAATAGCCCATGCAAACTTGTCTCTTTGGGTTTTGTTGTAAATCTTCTCGATTGGCACATTGAATTTCCTACACCTGCCATGAAAATAAATGTAAAAGTCATTCACATGCTACAAAAATACAAAGTGAAAAAAGTATATTTTTAGAGGGCAGCAAGTGCTGTGGAACGGACAGAGGTCAAGGATAAATGTTAGGCTAAAATGGTGGTTACCAGGCCACTGATATCCTGGGGTCCAGGTAGTTGAGTTTGGATGTGCCCAGTGCGATGACCTTGTTCTCCTCCCTGTCAGTCATCTGCAGCTGGAGTTTCTTCAGCTGTTCCTCCAGCCTCTTCACCACAGCCTCCTCCTTCTCAACAAGCCTGAAGAGAGCAGGAGACCAGACCGTGGGTCAAAAAGTTATAATATATAAAAGTATAATTATTTATCTGTGCTTGATTGAGCTTGCCTGGCTTAAATTTGACCAACATAATGATCTGATGTTAAAACAAGAGAGGCTCAGTAGCCTGACAAGCACCCCAGTAGCAATTTGAAATAGCCCTTCCAGCTGCCATTGTAGAAGTAGTTTATAGGTTATGAAAGGTCAAATCCACTGGCTGTTATCCTACAGTGTCAGTAACAGTAGAGTCAAATGACCAACTGCAAGAGTCACTAATTTCACTGGTCAGTTTCAGCCCATCAAAAAGTACTCACTTCCTGGTCCTCTCAGTTCCGCCCCTCTTGTGCTCTTTTTTGGCATCTTTCAGCTCCTTCCTGGCCACATCTAACTGTTGCTGCTTCTGCGCAACCTGGAACAATAAAACGGAGTATGTTAGACAATGATTCACTGTTAAAGGGAATTGCTGTACATGCTTATATGGTAATAAAACAAAAAAATAATCAAGATAATGGATCTGAACATTAGACAATATTGCATAGATGGTTTTAAAATGGCACTATAAGAAGCACTAGCTACTAAATAAACTGTCCAGGGAAGAAAAAAATATATAAATACACCATTCATACATATTCCAGTTACCTTGTCCTGCAAGTTTTGCATGGATTTCTCAAATGTCTTGGGTGCTGCCCTCTGGTGGTTACAGAGAATGGCCACAGCTCTGTTGGCTCGGTTATAGGACAGCAGCTTCTCCTCCAGACTCATATCAGCTGGGGAGGAAAACAGGCATGTCTTTCAATATTGTACCGTCTTCACTATACATCTGCTTGTTTCACAGCTTCATATACAGTTAGAACACAAGTGATAAGGTCCGAGAAGCCAGTGTTGTTTGGAGGATATATTAGCATGGGTGGTGTTCGGCCCGAGACCAAGTCGAGAAAAACAACTAGGGCCACGTATGTCACAGAGGGTAGCCAGAGCAGAGCGGAGAAATCTTGTCAGCTATTCTAAACTAGATCGACAAAAAAACAACCTGCACTGAGTGTATTGATGGTGTAAACGGAAGTGGACTAACCCGTGGTGAGCTTGTTGAGCTGTTCTTGCAGGGTGGTGGAGGCGTTGAAGGTTCGGAACACTTTAGCTGTCAACCCCGGCATGGACTGGTTCAAGTGCTTGTTCAAGTAGGTAGTCTGCCAAACAAACAACAACCAAGCGTAACTGTATCTGCAGAGCTAGATAAGCCTACTGTGTGAATCACATAGCTAGCTAGTCATTATTTGGGTGACACTCATTTTAGAGCAAACATGAAATAACCAGGTGCAGGTCTTCAACTTACATTTATTCTATCAAACAGGTCATCCTCAGGCTCCTTGTTTTCCATGAACAGCTTCAGGTTCTTGAAAACCTGTGTACAAATAATGTCTTTGCACATTAGACAGATGTTTAACCCTTGACACCCCATAACAATGGAGGAGTGACGATGTAACAGATGATAGACAGTGCTGCTCACCCTGCCTTCCACAGGCACCTCGTTATAATAGCGAATAGAGTCTTTGCCCAGGAAGTCAAACTCCACCATGAACTCCTGGCCCCCCTTCTCCTGGTGCAGGGTGATGTGTTCCACTCTCAGAGAGCAGCAGCCCACCGTGTCCGCTGTCTCACTCTCCTCCTTCTCATTCCCCGCTCGCAGGGCCAGCTACATTCACACACACGTTAGTGAAAGAGAAGTACCCACATGTACAGTATACAAGGTAGGGTTGGGTAATATTAGCATATTACCGTCTTGACAGCCATCGTTGATGCCGGTGACATTGTCATGTGGCAGACGACAGTTTAGCCAATTTGAACATGACTGGCGGCGAGCAAGAACGGAGTCGGCAGCACACAAGTCATGATCCGAGTAATTATTGTATTTCTATTTGCCATCGCCTATTTCATTGCATTCGGAAAGTATTCAGACCCCTCAACTTTATTCAAAAGCCTTATTCGAAAATGTATTAAATAAGCCACCCCCCCTCAATCTATACACATTACCCAATAATGACAAAGCAAAAACAGGTTAAGAGTTGTTGTTTTTTTAATCGAAAACAGAAATCACTTAAAAAAAAAAAATCTTCTTATTTAAGTCATAAGCAGATATAAAGCAAATAACTGCAAAAACCACCAATAGTTAACAGCAAAACAAAAAGTTACATCTAAGACAAAACAATTGTTACAGAAGTGTAAAACCACCAAAATTACATTGTACAGTGGTCTGATGCAATAGGATAGAACATTTGGGA
The DNA here is from genome assembly GCF_036934945.1 of Oncorhynchus masou masou. Lineage (NCBI taxonomy): Eukaryota > Metazoa > Chordata > Actinopteri > Salmoniformes > Salmonidae > Oncorhynchus > Oncorhynchus masou. Next base: position 60,556,100 of record NC_088241.1, on the reverse strand, counting down.
CAAATTTCAGATGAAATACAGAGCCACAAGCCAATCGGATATCTCTCACCACCACCCCACATGCACACAAAGCATAGTCCACTACCCAGAGTTCCCTTCATTAGCCAATATTTCACCCACATCACTCTGCTCCACAAAATTCTAAAATGGTCTCCAAACCTTTTCAAAAGTGTTGTTTACGTATATGTTATCTTTTCCATAGTTAGGCAATATGACATTTCCCTAAGCCATTGGGCAAGACATTTCCCTAAGCCATTGGGCAATACTAGGTCTGTTCACACTTTCCCAGGCAAGAGCTATCAAGCGTTTTGCTTGCAACAAGCACATATCTGTAAGTGTTTATACTTGGTTCTTTAGATGAGGTTTGATTGGGTATAACCCCAGGATAAACACTTTGGGATGGAGAGGCAATTTTACTGATACTATTTGGGATATCATATGTGATACCTCTAGGGTTGCAAAGACATCTTCCATGGGAAATTAAGGCTGGGAATTTTGCTTAAATTCATTAATGTTGATACTCCCCATCCCGTATCCGGGATCGTGACTAAAGCCTCAGGCTCATTAGCATAACGCAACGTTAACGATTTCTGAAAATCGCAAATAAAATGAAAATAATTCGCCTGCTCTCAAGCTTAGCCTTTTCTTAACACTGTCATCTCAGATTTTCAAAATATGCTTTTGAACCAAATCACAAATTTGTGTAAGAGTATGCTAAGCTAGCTTAGCATTTTGAGTAGCATTTAGCACACAACATTTTCACAAAAACCAGATAACCAAATAAATAAAATCATTTACCTTTGAAGAGCTTCGGATGTTTTCAATGAGGAGACTCTCAGTTACATAGCAAATGTTCAGTTTTTCCTGAAAGAATCTTTGTGTAGGAGAAATCGCTCCGTTTTGTACATCACATTTGGCTACCGAAACGAACCGAAAATTCAGTCACCAAAACGTCAAACTTTTTCCGAATTAACTCCATAATATCGACCGAAACATGGCAAACGTTGTTTGGTGTTTTTTCACATATCTCTTCATTGATATGCAGTTCGTGGAAGCCTGCTTTCCCCTCAGAATCGCATGGAAAAATACCAGCAGCTGAAAAAGACGCACCAATTTCGACGGAGGACACCGGGCGGACACCTGGAAAATGTAGTCTCTTATGGTCAATCTTCCAATGATATGCCTACAAATACGTCACAATGCTGCAGACACCTTGGGGAAACGACAGAAAGGGCAGGCTCATTCCTCTTGCATTCACAGCCATATAAGGAGACAATGGAAAACGGAGCCTCAAAAATCCTGCTGGTTTCCTGGTTGCCGTTTCATCTTGGTTTTGTCTGTAGCTCCCGTTCTAGGGCACCCACAGACAATATCTTTGCAGTTCTGGAAAATTCAGAGTGTTTTCTTTCCAAAGCTATCAATTGTATGCATAGTCGAGCATCTTTTTGTGACAAAATATCTTGTTTAAAACGGGAACGTTTTTCATCCAAAAATGAAATAGCGCCCCAAGAGTTTCAAGAGGTTTTAAAGTAAGCTTATAACAGTGAACATTTTTTGTGGGATACACAAGGAAATTCTAGGTCTTGTGGCATATTTTGGTTAAACTATCCCCAAGTCAATGGAATTGCAACCCTCTGCATGCACAGTGCATTCGTCCATCACATGTACAGCTGATTCTCAAGATCTTGCACACTAATGAGATGCTATTGAGCCCACACTACTACACTGTCTGAGCCAAGGACTACATGCTTTCTGGTAAGTTTTGATTAGAATACTGGGCGGGGTGAAAATATTTTATATGACATACATGATTTTTTAAATGACTGGTAAATAGTAGCCTACAGCAAAGTGTGTTTAAATCATTTCTAACTTGTTAACGATTTCTGCTAGTTAGTTTTCGCTACCATGTGGGGTTTAGCTTGCTTGAGCCTGCTAATTGAGGAGTGTTAATTCACCTGTTTCCATACAGGTTTCATTTTAAAACATTTCTTACAAAGGAGTTGTTTAATCTAACTGCTTAACTATTTGTTTGTTTTTTGCAATGTTTTGAAAACTTTTTTTTTTTTACAGGAAAATGCCACCGGCACTATCTGATGTGTGGAGACATTTCACTGCAGCTAATGTAGAAGGAAAAGCTGTGTACATTTGCCAAATCATGTGAAGAATGCAACAAAGATGCAGAATCATCTGGCCAAGTGCATAAAGTTCTCTCAGCACTCACAACAAAGGCTTCCCATCTAGTACAAGCTGAAGTCTGTTGTATAAAGTATAGGTCAAACTGCTGTCCAATGTATTCTGTAAAACTTGTATCTTGCAGCCATTTAGGTTGGAAGCGCCATTTAGGTGGGTCACCTACTAAAATAGAATCGGAATATATAAGAGATGCTGGAGCATGGTCAGAGATGAAAATGTTATCATAAAAACAATATTCAAATTTTAGAGCGTAATGCTGTTGAGAACATTAATAATAGTTGATTTGGGAATAGGTCTAGTGAGTGCTAGAGTAACAGGGGTATTCCACATCATCTGGTTATTTTCTTTCCAAATCTATTAAGTTTAAATCCATTAAATGCTGTATGGTTTTCCTAGATTAGGTGTGGGAGTAGTTTGAACCTGAGGTGCGATCTTTAACAGGATCTAAAGTGCAATTAAAGTCTCCTGCAACAATATAATTACAAGGAAGTTTGTGGAAAGGTTTAAAACCAAATCATTAAAGAATTTCGAGTCATCTTCGTTGGGACCATATGCATTAAATTAAAACTGCTCGGACAGCAAGGTATTCCATATAATAATATATCTGCCGGCGGGATCACAAATTGTTCGCAATATCTGATATGGAATGGACTTATGGATAAGAATAATAACTCCCTTTGCAGTGACCTGCCCAGGACTCCTCTTGCATATCTTAGGAATGTCGCCAGATAGATGTGATTCTTGCAAAAATATGATCTTCGCCTGAAGTTGTTTTAATCTAGTTATTACCCGTTTTATTTAATCCCCTACAGTTCCAGGATGTAAATTTAACCTTAACACTATGAGTCATCAAATTTACCAAGGTCACTTGAACTAAAACATTGCCCCATAAGATCAGCAATAATATACCAATAGTCCTCTGATACCACCATAAACAAAAACACAAAGGACGCTTTAAAAGCACGTCAACGTACAAAAACACATGCCTAACAATGAACCACGAACGTGTGATTTACCCTCTTACCCCAACGTCTAACAGACCTCCCCCTCCCAGTGACACTCCGTATAAGGAGCTCAACAGATCCACAGACACGTGAGGAGCCAGCTCCGCCTCTGCAGTTTCCCACTTTGTACGCCTTCTGCCCCGTCGTCATCATCATCATCATTATTATTATGTTCACCATTTAACAAAGAACCAAACAAAATACCAGGAGTGAGCCAGAAAATAAAGACCTTGGTGATCTCGCCTCCTATAGGCCTAAATAAAACAAACCCGCACCAGGATGTTCCAATGCATAAAATAAAAGTTTCATGGTACATAAATTTATAATAAGACTTACTTGTAAACTGGCCATGCTATTAAAGTTGAATAGACAGTGCAACCATGTTACTAGATAACTAACACGGTGAACTGGCTCAAACTTTAAATACCTGTTAAGACAAAAAAAAATCCCCAAAATAGATCAAAGTTTAACTTCACGTTGCTATTGCCTCTTCTTCAGCATCGCTCCGATTCCACACGTCTGCCTAGCTTCTCAAGAAACTGCTTCCCCTCGGCTGGTGTTTCAGGCGTACTGGAAAGATGATTCCATACCGGATAGCCTTAGACCGTAGCCGCTTGACACTGTCGAAGTGTTTCTACTGCTTGTGGATTTCCATGGAGAGATCTGGGAAGAACATTTCTCTGCAAGAATCGGCAAGTTCCCTCACTTTCGCCAAGGCTGCATTCACCACATGCATCTTATCTGTATAGTTTAAGAATTTCATTACCAGAGCCCCTGGGGGTACGCTGTGGTCGGATTGTGGGCCAGAAATCCAATGAGCTCTCTCAATGATCAAAGGAGAGCAGAGTGGCTCCATCTTCAGAGACTCGGGAAGCTACAGCTATAGGAATGAGCAAGCATGGCTCCCCTTTCCCCTCCCTGACCAAGGGCAGTCTTCCCCAATTGCGCAGTTTGGCCGGGAGGCCTCATCTAAGATGAGTCTTGGTGGTTCCAAACTTCTTTAATTTAAAAATAATGAAGGCCACTGTGTTCTTGAGGACCTTCAATGCTGCAGACATTTTTGCACCCTTCCGCAGATGTGCCTCGACACTCTATGGACAATTCCTTAGACCTCTTGCCTTGGTTTTTGATCTGACATGCACTGCCAACTGTGGGACCTTGCATAGACAACCTTTCCAAATCATGTCCAACCAATTTAATTTACCACAGGTGGACTCCAATCAAGAAACATCAAGGATCATCAATGGAAACAAGATGCACCAGAGCTCAATTTCAAGTCTCATAGCAAAGGGTCTAAATACTTATATAAATAAGTTGTTTTTTTGTGTGCAAAAAAATAATAAACAAAAAACTGTTTCTACTGTCATTACGGGGTAGTGCGTAGATTGATGAGGCATTTTAAAAAACAAAACACATTTTAGAGTAAGGCTGTAATGTAACAAAATGTGAAAAAAACACGAGTCTGAATACTTTCCAAATGCACTGAATGTTATACAGAACGCAAGAGAGGAACGTAGTCTAGACAAAACTGAGAATTCCACCAAAGCAGCGCAAAATGTCCATTCAGAAAATACTCTCAGATGCATGAGCCTAAACCTATTAATCGCTTTTATAAACAGACATTTCCTAACCATCTTGCATCTAGCCGTTTAAAAAAAGGCTATATTCCCTTCAATAGGTTTTGATTATGACTTTGGGCTATACGATTTCATCATTGTATGCATGCAATGGCTTTCTCGTCAAACAATGAATGAATCTGGAGTTCCAACTCCAAAAGTTGTTTGAATAGCCTATAAACTATTAGCAAGGGGGCAGAAAATGAACCGTCTAAAAATGTAAGGTAGCAAGGGAGTGAACAAACAGCAACAGCCTATAGAAATACAGAATGAAAAGTTTAAATCAAGTTTAAGCTCGTTTAGAAATAAATTATCTGTGTGGGCTGTAAAAAAATCCTGACCCTCCACGCGAGGTTGAAAACCAAAACGGCCAATCCTCCTACTAGGCACATCATGACAGCTTTAAGACAAGTAAAAATGATGAACAGTAGACTATTTCCCAAATATTCTAACAACCTAAAGAAGTTCTGTCCTAAAGTTGCCGCTTTCAAAAAGAACAAGAATGAACGGAGTCTACAGGGGTGGGGATACCATAATACATCACCATATTCTATGAGTACATAATCATGATGGGACAAAGAAATAATTCACCCAATCCTAGTACGTACACATGAGTGTTTTACAATATGTGTTTGAAATGACCTAAAAGGGCTTGCATTTTGTTAACCACACTGCGGTAAGATAGTTGTGAGGTACCTTGTCGATGAAGTAGAGAGCCACTCCTCTCTGTCTGGTCTTCATCTCTCGGTTCTTCCAGTCCTCACGGTACAGCCTCCTGATGGTCTCCACCTTAAGCTTGAGTTTACGAGCCACCTCGTACTTCTGCCAGTCCTTCTCCCCCTGAGCACAGAGAGAAAAACAGTCGAAGGAAAACTCTGAACTTCTGGCTTCTCAAACGTTTGGGTTTGTTTTTCCACTAAAACAACCCCAGAGGTAAACGAAGGTGAAGAGAAAGGCTCCGTACCTTGAGTTTGGAGCTGGGGTTGAGCATGACGTACTTGAAGTTTCCCTGGACGTTCTCCACCCAGGAGGCTAGCCAGGTCACTGTGTTGTCATGCTGCACCTTCCTCCACCTGTGGCCCTTTGGGGCCACCGGAATATTGGAGCCTCTGGAAAAACAACCAAAACACTATTTATTTAGCTTATTGCCTTTCGGCACATATTTGCGGATTAAATTGACTAGTTAGGCCACTAATTCCCAATTGGGAGTTCCATAAAGTTATAGTGAGGTTGTTTGTTCCTAGTGCTCTCCCGGGGGCCCTCACTTGCTGCAGTTGATGGTGATTTCCTCTGGCTGGATCCTCTTCTTCAGCTTGCCCATCTTGGGGTGTTCTCCCCGGCCGCGGAACAGCCCCGGAGGTTCCACGCGGAAGTTCCCAATCTTCTCCCGGTGACCGTCCAGCTCACAGAAGCCATACTCCTCCGTCAGCTTGTTGTTCTCCTCTTTCAGGACCTAACAGAAGCACAATCCAAAGACTTCCAGATTTGAAATGATAGTGTGACCTCAAAATAATATATATTTTGGGGGATTCACTTGGATATGCAGAATGAAGTACCAACAATTAAATTCAAAGCAAGTGGAACAATATACTTCAATACTTACATAATGTTATAGATGCAGCTCTAAGCTCTTTTTACTTGGCTAAGTTACCTGTTTCTGTTCTTTAGTCATAGCCTTCTTCTCCTCAGACTTATCCAGGAAGTACTTGTTGATGTGTGTGAAATCACACTTCGACAACTTCTTGATCTGTTCCCTCTCCTCTACTGACATTTCCTGTTAGGTAAAATCCCAATGAGCTCAATATTAACCTCTACATTGACCTTCATTCTTACACACAGACACACAAAACGCTGCTTAAAAACTGTAGTTGTTCATTGCAAAACGCAAGTCTCGACTCAAAGCTATACTTAAATCAGTGAGACTAACCTCTCTCCAGTCGGTGAAGAAGTTCTCCTGGAAGGAACTCTTGGTTGTGTACTCATGGTCCAGCATCTTGGCATAAAACGTGGCTACTTCCTCAGCAGGCAAAGTCAGTTTTACAGGGTTCCCTATGAATCACAGAACGTTGAATGTTAGGTCTGCTTTGCTGTAAAGCTAAAACGAGACAGGAAAACTATGAGGATGAGTAAGATGGATTAATGTTGGGTGGTAACTCACCATTGTAAAAGAAAGACACGTTATTTGGTAATGGTTCGTATTCTGGTGGGAAAAGTGGACCTTTGTGTTCCAACGTGGTCCATTTGTTCCCGTTGTTGGAATTACCTTCCTCCCACCTGACAACAAGCGTATCGCAATTTAATTACAGTACAGAAAGACAGAAAAGGTTTGAAGGTTTAAAATCTAATACAAGTGAGACAATGCAACATCGCCATACCAGATCTAGCAAAAGTAATGTTAACTAACGTACCCCTTTACATTAACAATGTATGGCTAGCTAGGATTACTCTTCCAAAATGGCATTACCCTGGCTGTCTGCACTGTTTTGACAAATATAACGTTACTTAGCTATACTATTCATGCGTGGTTTGGAGTAAGCTACTGTAAGATCAGCTATTTGCCAGCTTTAGCCATCGTTTACTCACCTGGCTTTGGGCTCATGCTTAATTTTTACAGTAGTTCGGTAAAATCGTAAAGAGTAAACCGCAGAACAACTTCTATTAAATTTCACCGACTGATATGTCAAGTTTGCAAAAAAAATGCTGTATTTGTTCATTCCAGATTACCAAGAATGAATGCGATTCACAGGCGCCAAGGACTTTCATAACGCTGTCAAAACAATATACACGTGTGTTGAAATATTAATACTGTCCCCCTAGAAACAAACGATTGTTAACAGTTCCGGCTACAAATGAGCGTAATAGTATGTCAACCACTATAACGGGGAAAATGTTCTAAAAACAAATATAAATTCAGTCAAATATGATGCTTGCCCATTACATGCAATACAGAGTAAATAATTGCGCAATTACCATTTCCATGTACTGTCCTCCCCGTCTTTTTTCCCACCCTTCTTGGTCTTCCCATCATCTCCATCTTTTTTCTTCTTCTTAGATTCCTCTTTTCCCTCCGGCTTATTTTTATGTTTCTTTTCATCGGTTGTCTTTGTGTCTTTACCACTTCTATCTTTTTTCTCCCTTTCTTTCTTGGCATTCTCCTTTTTTATGGCAGTTTCTTTTTTACCGTCACCTGTCGGTAGAACATCAGTTTCACATGAATCTTTGCTCTTCCTCTTTTTAGAGTTGCCATCGGAACTACAGAGAAAATAAAATGAGACTTTAAGCATTACTTTCAAATGAAAACTATTTAAATGGCAAGAGAAAATGCTTTTAAATAAAGCTTTGTGGAAATGTACTATAAAATCCACCATAACACAAAGCATGGCCATTTGGCACATATTTGATATTGTCATTAAAATGAACAATGCAAACATGTTGGTTCACTCAGAGCATAGCATATTTTGAGTATGAAGCATTTTTTACTGTGGAACATAATGATGTTCACCTGTTAGCTGATATTTCACCAACTTTTCTCTCGTCTGTCCCGTGGTGTCCCTTTTTGCTACTTTTAGATTTGTGCTACATTGACATAATAGGTGAGAAACAAGGCAAGCAACATCACCAACAACATTGATAATTGAAAATAACAATAAATGGTTAGTCAGTTACCTTGTGTTTGTTATCTTTTTGTGAATCCCCAGTTTTCTTGGATTTTTTGTCAGACCTAGTTAAAGAGAGAAAGGCAATTTACCCCAAACCAAGTGACAGTTTTTGTCAATAAATAAACTCATCGTGCAATAAAGGGTTAATTGTAGCCTACCTCTCCATATCCGAATGCTCAATTGGTGCAAACAAGTCAACTTCCTGTAACTCAGTCTTGGTCACTTTCCTCTCATCTGATTCCGTTTGCTTGGCAGAGATTTTGTTATTTAAGTCAATGGTGCTGAAAATAAAATAAAAATCACCACCGTTGCTTTCCCTCCGTTCACATTCAAGAATATACTTTCACCTTTGGGGTGAATAATTTGAACATCAGAGAAAAACGTACTTCTTTTCAGAAGGTAGTGATGCATCCTGTGAGAGAAAGACAGAAACCCCATGAATAAACATTATCTAAAATGTTTTGCTAATACAGGGATATGCAGTAACTAGGCCTGTGTATATCATTATATAGCAGAGAGGAAGAGGTGAAGCGAGAGGTTTCTCTCACACCAAAAATCTGTCCAATATAAGACCCATGCGTTTCTATGGGCTTATTTAGGACCTAAACTTGTCGCCTGCATTCCCGCCTTTGGGATGACTCCCATTATTAGGGCGGAGACATGAGCATCTTGTCATTATGTACAGATCTCTGGTGATGGTTCTTACCATGGCTACACTTTTGGTCTTCACATCTGCATGGTCGTTCTCCGAGACAGCTTTTAAGCCCCCAGAACTGACAAAGGAAAGACAGAAACAAATGCATTGTTAAAACAAGATGAAATCAGATGATCGCTTAACAAGTTAACCACTGATTTAAATAAAACAGAACACTTCGGGGAATACTACACCCTTCATTGTGAATGAAGACATGTAAGTGGGAGATTGTAATTTAAGGGAGATTTCACATATCCCCTGTATGAAAATTAATCCTAATAGATCTGTCCATACTCACCTTGTGATCTTCGGCTCCTGCAGAGGTTTACGAGGATGCTTAGAACTGGAGTGCTTCGTCTATGAAATAAAATTATCATCAGACATGCTCATGCATACGGATGAATGGTCTATTTTACTGTAAGGTGTGTGTGTTAGTGATTGATTAGGAATGCCTGGCGTGTATCATGCGATATCATTGAGATGGTGTGTGGATCTCATGCATGCTGCCTCCGCCAAGGTCTTAACTTTCATATAGTTTACGTTCCACTCTCCAAACACTCCAAATGGTGCATTACATTACCTTGTGCTTCAGCTCAGTTTCCTCTTTTTTGTCCCTTTCCCCATCCTTACTCCTCTTCCTATGTTGGACCATAGGGAAGTGTGAATTTAGCTTTTTATAATAATCCTGATTTATATTCATATAAAAACAATGACCTCTTTGTAATTGATAGGCTCTATTCTACTATCTTGTCACTGAGAATAGTAACCTCAACGATACACATCCCCCCCAAACCCAATTCTATCATGATGACAACCTGACCTAGGACCAGTGGTTTGAGGTATCTTCAGGAAACTCACCTGTCTGTTGGGCTCTCATCAATCTTAGACTCTGATGCTGTTCTTTTCCTGCTGGATGTTTCGGCTCCTCCATGCCCTTCATTGTCTTCCAGTTTCATCACTCAAATTCGACCGTAGGTAGCGTTAACAATTAAGTCTTTAAAGTAGACAATGTTATATCAAGTTGAATTGTACCTGTATATAGTTATAATATTGTAAAGTTTCAATTCCACACCATGTTAAACACACGAGGTCGAATTACGGATGGTTATTTGTAGATCAATTTACAATGCCACGATTTCACTGATTGGAGGGTCGATAATCTGGCAATATTACTCGAAGTTCGTCGACAAAACACGCTCATAGAATTGTCCAATTATTTTATTTCTTTTGAAAAATGCTAACATATCTGAAAGTATTTGCATTCTTTACCTGTAAACAGAGTTGTCCGTGTTCTCAATTCACAATCGTGTCCATTACACTCTCGATGAGATTGAGAACTCATGACACCTGAAAGTTTTCAAGTACCAAAAGCGACCTACTGCGCATGCTTGAACGCCCAGGGTCACCCATCAATCCAGCCAAATAACACATTGACAAACATTTACAACGAATAGTGTATGTTTAAAACTTGCTCAAATATAAAGTTATTAGCAAGGTCAGCAAATAGATCATTAAAAAATGTGACACAATGACTGAATAGATCTAACATAGCCGAGTCTTGATGAACACACTTTAATACAGTGATGGAATTTGTAAGTCGCTCTGGATAAGAGCGTCTGCTAAATGACTTAAATGGAAATGGAAATGGAAAAAAGTCCCCAATTTTCATACTGTAGTAAAAGTATAGATACCTTAATAGAAAGTTACTCAAGTAAAAGTGAACGTCACCCAGTAAAATACTACTTGAGTAAAAGTCTAAAAGTATTCGGTTCTAAATATACTTAAGTATCAAAAAAATAAATGTAATTGCTAAAATATACTTAAGTATCAAAAGAAAAAGTATAAATCATTTCAAATTCCTTATATTAAGCGAAGCAGACGGCACTGTTTTCTTGTTTTAAAAACGTACTGATAACCAGGGGCAGACTCCAACACTCAGACATCATTTACAAAAGATGCAGGGATGACCACATGTTGATAAGTCTGTGTAGTAGACCATTTTCCTGTCCTGCTAAGCATTCAAAATATAACAAGTACTTTAGGGTATCAGGTAAAATGTATGGAGTAAAAGTACATTATTTTCTTTAGGAATGAGTGAAGTAAAAGTAAGTTGTCATAAATATAAATAGTAAAGTACAGATTCTCCAAAAAACTACTTTTTTTTTTTTTACCTTTATTTAACCAGGCAAGTCAGTTAAGAACAAATTCTTATTTTCAATGACGGCCTAGGAACAGTGGGTTAACTGCCTGGTCAGGGGCAGAATGACAGATTTGTACCTTGTCAGCTCAGGGGTTTGAACTCGCAACCTTCCGGTTACTAGTCCAACACTCTAACCACTAGGCTACCCTGCCTGAAAACCCACTTAAGTAGTACTTTACAGTATTTTACTTTAATTAAGTACTTTACAACAATGCATTAATAGTGGTGTTGGGGAAGCTACTCTGAAAATAAATAAAATATAGTTAACTAAAGTCCAAACTACTTAGTGATGAATTAGCATATCTAAATCTCAAGTCATAGACTACAAATTGCAAGAAAAGGTCACTGTGGATTCAGATGTTTTTAACAGAATGTGTCATTTAGCCTATTAAAAACAAAAATTGTTTCAAGTGAGAATTAGGCTGGTCTGATGCTGAAAAATAAAGGAAATACTTGCCTACTTCCCCTATATTTTATTTTAGCAAAAAAAGTAGTGTGTAGTTCCAGTAGTTAGCTACACCGCTACATGGCAAAACAGTAGTGTGTAGTTCCAGTAGTTAGCTACACCGCTACATGGTAAAACAGTAAATTGTAGTTCCAGTAGTTAGCTACATCGCTACATAGTAAAACAGTAGTGTGTAGATCCAGTAGTTAGCTACACCGCTACATGGTAACAAAATAAATTAACTACTGAAAACCCAAACTAGATTTTTATTTAGTTCAACTACCAAAAAGCTACTGCAAAATGTAGTTAAATGACTAGTTGAACAACATGTAGTTCACTACTTCCCAATACTATATATTTTTTTGGACATGTCAATCCATGCAAACATAGGCTAGTCTACACAAATTAAAGCTATAATGTATTTCCAAAAATAATGTAAAATACAATAGATTGATGATTTGTTGGCAGTTGAGGCTACCATGTTTATTAAAGCAACACATATTTCGATGTCAATTACAGTAAGACTTGTGTATGTGATGCTGTGGAATAGTTAACCATCAAAAATGTTGTGGTTTACAACATTTTTTCCCATACATTTTTACAAATCAAACAGTTCATTTCCAGTTTTTCTTGATAAAACCAGTACTGTATAACAGCAGTAATATATTGACAACCAAAACCAAGTAGAGGCAGTAGTCGTAGCATTTATATCCATAATGCTGCCATAACATTTACAAACATATTTTAATTAATACCCCCAAAAATGAGTTAACCATTACAATATAATCAAGTGCGAGAAAGCCTAAATCACGTGAAATAAATCAAAAAATAAATGAATGCAGTCAAATCCTATCTTATTTCACTATGTTCTCGAGAAAAATTATCAACATCATACCTATATGATTATTGGAGTTTGTCGGCCTCCCAAAAATAAAATAAAAAATGAAACACCATCAAAAAACTCAGATTGTTCTCAAGATGTCCATGACCAGTAAGGTAATGTCACAAAACGTTGTGTGCTATGAGCACGCTATGGAGTCCAGTTGTTGCTCGGCCTCGGCGGCCATGGCTGCAGCCTGCAGCTGTTCAGTTTCGGTCTGCAGGGCGCTGGGCGGCATCTGCTTCCTCTCGCTGTGCATGTTGTTTTCATGTCTCTTTAGGTCTGAGGCTTTTGCAAAGGCCTTGGTGCACGAGCTGCAGACGAAAGGCTTCTCGCCCCTGTGGCGCCTCTCGTGGTCCTTCAGGTGGGACTTGTGCTTGAAGGCCTTGTCGCACATCTGGCAGCCGAAGGGACGCTCGTTGCTGTGGACCCGCTCGTGCTTCTTGAGGTCAGGCGCTCGGATGAAGGACTTGCCACACACATCGCAGCGGTAGGGCTTGAAGCCTGTGTGGATCTTCAGATGCTCCTTCAGGTGAGCCTGGGTAGTGAAGGCTTTGCTGCAGATTTCACAGATGAACGGACGTTCGGCCGAGTGCAGCTTTTCGTGTTTCCTCAAACGGTTCTCGTCGATGAAGGTCTTTCCACAGATCTGGCAGGCGAGCTGTTCCCGTTGGCCGTAGAGGAGGTACTCAAACTTCATGTCCGTCGTGGCTGTGGTCCAACCGGGGGGCTGCTCGTCCTTCACCTCGCCGATGCTGTCAGCGAACGCTAAGGTTGTTGTGGTGTGACCCGCCAGGTCTTTTTGCTCTGTGTCCATGGGTTCCACGTCCTGGTCGTAACAGCTCACCTTGTGCACGTCCTCATTGGCAGGAGGCCATTCTTTGAGAATGGCCTCCGTCACTCTCAACGCAGTGTTGGGCGATTTGTCCAAGTCGTGATTGGTCATTGGCTCTTCCACAAGGTCGTCAGTAGGAGTGTCGTCATGGTCACCTAGCACCTGCAAGTCGTTATCCTGGCCCAATGTAAGGTCATCAGTAGGGAGAGCCATTTTGAGAATATCACAGGGAAAATGTTTGTCATTTTGGCCGTTCCTTTCTTCAGTGGACATGTCACGCTTCTGTGAACAGAGTTTGCCCAGAAAACGGATTCCGAGTATTTGGCCTGAAGAAATCATCAAATTCACGTCCTTTATCTTCACAGAGATCTTGGCCGTGTACATGTAGTTCAACACCTCCTCGAAGATGTCTGAGCGGATGAAGTCAATTTCTATGACTGAGGAGTTGTCGACTTCATGTTTCTTGAACAGCTTTTTGAAGTAGTTGCTACACGCTGCCAGCACACAGCGGTGCGCCCTGAACTTCACATCTTCAACCACCACCGCGATGTCACAGTGTTCACCCTCCAACCGTTGCTCATTCAGTATCTTCAGGAAGATGGTCTTGTGTTCATCATCCATGTACTTCACAGTCTCTGACATCTTGGATTGATATTCTGGAACAATATAAAGAATGTTGTTAGATGTCTGTGGATACATTTCACTCGGAACCATTGGGAAATAAGCCTAAAGCAATCTGGACATAATATCCTAAAACATGAACCACATTTTGAATGATTAGCTCCTGTACTGTGTGTGTCATGGCCCGATATATGTTTCTCTGGATGACACCATCATGGCTGTTGTGGGGCAGAATAATGGGCTGACTTAAAAAGCTATGTTTTGTTTTATCATATCAACCTAATACATGTAGTAATCAATGTGGATAGGAAAGCGTTACTCGTAGCCTATATGCAATGATATGCATTCAGTTTTAGGATTTGTATGTATTGTTAGGTATTACTACACTGTTGGAGCTAGAAATATAAACATTTCGCTGCACCTGCAAAACATGTGTACGTGACCCATAGCATTTGATTTGATTATTTAGATAACTAGTTTACCATCCCCTCCCGACATGGATCACATGACCAGAGGGAAATAGGCACATTGTTGAATAATTTAATTTCATGTTTTTTTTTAAAACGAAATATAATCAATAAATCAAGGTTTGTGGTGGCCAAATGATTATAGTACATTCAATCTAGGCAGATACAATCGCCCATCAATTGAATGTCTTAAGACTTTGATCATTTTCAACCCACAAAATCATAAATTATATAACGTTGCAAATTTAAATTGGCTACATTATGAATGCATGCTTGCATAGCAATACATCTCAATGTCGTATAGCCTATTCATTGGCAAATTAATTTGCATGCATACAGTAAACCGATTGGAAAAGCTAGCAATATATCTTTAGATTTGGGGGAGTGTAACTAACGTTAACTGGCTAACGTTAGCTAGCCTATTTTGCTCACCTTTAGCTAGCTATTAGCTATGCTTATACACGTATTGTTTTCAACAGAACATGAATACGATGTTGCTTTTGGTTGTAAAATCGTAATTTATGTCAATGACAACACAACAATCTGTCTCATTCTGAACGGTGGGGAGAGAAGGGTTGTGTATCTGACTAGCCACAAGCACGCGAGGAAGCGCCGTAACACTAACATGGAAAATGCCCGAGCAGCCATGAACTCTCCTGAAATGACGAACTCGAGCTTTTGCTGAAACCGTGAGCGCGCAGGCATCTTGGCTAAACATTATGCAATATTTCGGAAATCGATCTGATTCGCTAAAAAAATACGTTTCTTACCTGTAGTACAATATGTCGTCCCCTTGAGAACGTCTCCGATATATGTCAAGCAGTCAAAAGGGAATAATACACTTTGTGTGTTGTTGGCCTGAGGACGAGCATAAGCGGAAGGACGCGCTGCGCCAGCACGGAACTGCAGCATGCAAGTGACTATGCGCGTACGTACGTCAATTGTAAATGTTTCCGCCTGCGTTCAAAGCGTAAATACAACACAAAAAGCAGAAACCACACTGTGCTTACGCAAATTACTGATAAGAAGTCTCTGGAGCGCGAACCTAGAAGGAAAACGGGAGTAGATTAGGGGCGCGAAAGCTACTGTCACGAGCGGGAAGCGAGTGCGCTTTTTATCGAGATTCTAAAGAGCGATTCAATAATTATTCCGTGCAATCCAGAGTCCTTGGTAGTCCCTACCCCAATTGAAGTTCATATTTAAAATGGTTAAGGTAAAGTTCGAGGTTAGGGCTAGATAAGGATTATGGTTAGGGTTTAGGGTAGGGACGTCTCAAGGATCTCTAATAGCACTGACCCTCAATTATTTTAGCCAGTTTCACCCACTGAGCCGAACAGGTGTGCACATTCGGCACGGAGTGTCAAACTGGAGCGTTTGACTTGGCCCACCGATAATAATTTGATGAAATACCCCATCAAATATTGATTTTACAACACCGTTTTAATAATTATTGATCCATATCGATCAACTTTAAAAAAAAATTTTTTTTACAAGGAATGTAGCCCTAAATGGATTTATTAGGCTAATTCCCATTTTATTACGGTCCTCAATTGTAATGGGATGTTGGATATCGGCTATTAATGATGCCATGGTGCCCTTTAGCGGTATTCTAAATGTATATGCCCAAATTACATTAAAGCAATTTTCTTTCAGTCTCTACTGCAATGCAATAATTAATGCTAATTGGAGATGCCACCTTGCATAATGATTCCCTGTTTTATATCCCAGAGATGTTAATGTAATATTTCTGTAAATTTGGTTATTTAACAATGCTGCACATCTCTTGAAGGTTTGGATTGCACCATCAATAGATAATTGTCATGGTTTGTGTTCAGAGTTAGAATAGTGAATGTGATGCTTATACAGCCATTGGCAGTGGGCACTATGGCCCCATCTGCTTCATGCCAGAGCAGCTGTGCCTTCACAGTTGACTTCATGTTCCATTGGTGTAGTTGCACTTTGAATTAGAGGAAAGCCAGATTCAATATGCTCTGAAAGGTCAAATCTGTAATTGAAAATACATTGTGGCTACTGGGTAGTCAACAACTGCCTTGGCCTAATGATCCGTTTAAAAATACTAAAAACAATTTTGTAAAGCCAAAGACACATTTGAAACATTTCTATATAATGTATAACTTCAGCAAAAACACTTAACACTTGTACAGTACTGTACACTCCAACACATCTATGGTTCAAAAGGCTAACTTTGCGACAAACAGCTATAATCATCCAGCATCCTTTGAGCAGGGGGATCACAAAGCAGCTGAGGTAGCACTCCTAGGTAGCACTTCTAGGTAGCACTCCTAGGTAGCACTCCTAGGTAGCACTCCTACTCCGAGATGCTTCTTGAGTAGACGCCCTAGTTTCTGACTGGTTAGGTCCCTCTAGACAATACTGTTGTGGAACTGAATTATCATATTATATTTCAGTTTCCCCACCAAAACACTGCTTCTCAAATGTGTAATTCAAAGTAACTGTCTTGTTGATGGACATTTGGCTTGGTTAGGAACATTACTAGTATGTCACACACAACCAATGTGATTTACACCTTAACTTGCAACACATGACTGTAACTGGACTCTGCACTTGTGTTCAGTGAAAGTACAATCAGCCATTTTGTCACGCCTTTCCTCTTAAAGGTGTTCCTTTTGTTAAATAACTAGTAGCATGTTAGAAGAAAAAAGAGAGTAGTGGGCTAGTCTCACTCTGAACTGGTTGGGATACTGTAAATGGCTTCACTGTAGAGTTTATGAGAGCACAACCACCAATACATTTTCAGCGAATGGCAAAAAAAATAAAAAATAGATCCAACAAACTGTATTTATCCATTTATTTATCTTGTGGGAAACACATTCAACAAGGACGGTTTTCACAGCTGATGATTTGAAGAGGTGGGATCAGAGGCATCATGATCCCAATATCTCTGAGGGGTCACTGATGACCGAATATATATATATATATATATATATATATATATATATAATGTCTTAATATTCATTCAATAAGACACTGCTAATTATGTATTCTCATCCCAGTGGATGATATTGAGGGGTCATGTGCCACCCGATAGTGCCAGCTCAAGTTCGATTGGGCATGATGCCTCTGTGTGGGAGAAACCAAGCACACAAACACACACTGCAGGCTTGTACTTGAGGTTGTTGTCTGCCCATTCTGCACAGTTTTAAGGCTCGGATGTGCCACACAGGGATGAAGAGGATTCTGGGTAGGACTTAAAGGAACCCCCCCCCCCCAAAAACATTTTTTTTTTTAAATTTTATTAGTCCATTGTTGACATAGTCCCAAAATGTTTTGCTTGTCAAAAATCAAGTTTTCAAGATATGTAACTTTCAAAATACATAAATCATCCCTGTATGATGCATTTTGCACCCTGTGACGCAAAACGCAGCATCATAGGATGCAAAATGTTTCATACATGGATGATTTCTGTATTTTCAAAGTTACATATCTTGAAAACTTGATTGCTGACAAGCAAAACATTTTGGGACTGTGTCAACAATGGACTAATGAAACAAATACCAAAATATTGTTTTTGGGTGGAGTTTTCCTTTAAGAATGTGTCTAAACAATTATGTATCTAAAATTGCATCATATTCCCTATATAGTACACTACTTTTGACCAGAGCCCATATGGAATAGGGTATAATTTCAGATACAAGCCAACAAGAAAGTATAATCCACAGTGTGAAGACACATACTGTATAATAAGGGGTTTCTTAATCACCTCAGAGATCACAGTAATGGAGTCTGTTGAACTTTTCCTGTTAACTAACGCTTCTACACTATTTTGCCTCATCATCCTCATCCTCACCTTGTAATTAATGAAAACCAAATAAGCATATTTACAAGTAAAAACAACAAAATCATCTTTGAGGATGAATGACCTACTAAGCAAATGCATGTACCAGTACCATAGATATTATTGTTGTCTTTTTAAAGGGAATACTCTTTGTAAAATTGGATAAAATCAGCATTTGGGATAAACAAGGGGACTTCTGACAAGATGGATGCCACATCTATTGCGTGGATAAATATTGTGCCATCATAGCCTACTATTATACATGTTTCCAAGTGAGCAGTTTGATAATAAATACAACATAATGATCTATACTATCTTAACTCTCATCACATACATTCTTAAACCTTTGAGTCTGAGTTTACAGGTCAAGTAAAACATGTAGAACTTTTGATATATTGTTATTTTTTCTTTTACAAAAATGCAGAATTGTTCCCTTTTCATGCAGTATACATGTTCCTATGAAGGTAGCTTTGGAGGTCTGTGTTTGCCAGTAGTGATGGTGAGTGAGTGAGGGAGTGTGGATGGATGAGGTTAGTTCAGTAGTGGTTGGATGCAGTATTAGTGTCTGCTACAGTGGGGTGCTGTCTGTTGGCAACGCCACTATCCTGCTTGCGTCCCGTACTCTGAACAGCGTGAAGTAACGTTAACAGAATGCTCCCGAAATGTTGGTGAACCCGGTAACCCGTCACACCTGAAAGAGAGAGAGTATCGTTACAGAGCACGTGCTTAGATGAAACAGATGAACACTCCCATTCTTGTTGAAGGTACATATTTTTCAGAAGGATGGAAAAAAGGAAATGTTTTATGTTATTGCAGCTGTTATGATTGAAGATAAGAAGAATAGCATGAGAGAGGTCATGTGAATTTCAGAGGTCATGTGAATTTCAGAGGTCGTGTGAATATCAGAGGTCGTGTGAATATCAGAGGTCATGTGAATTTCAGAGGTCATGTGAATTTTAGAGGTCATGTGAATTTTAGAGGTCGTGTGAATATCAGAGGTCGTGTGAATTTCAGAGGTCATGTGAATTTCAGAGGTCGTGTGAATTTTAGAGGTCGTGTGAATGCCAGAGGTCGTGTGAATGCCAGAGGTCGTGTGAATACCAGAGGTCGTGTGAATGCCAGAGGTCGTGTGAATGCCAGAGGTCGTGTGAATGGCAGAGGTCGTGTGAATGCCAGAGGTCGTGGGAATGGCAGAGGTCGTGGGAATGCCAGTGGTCGTGTGAATGGCAGAGGTCGTGGGAATGGCAGAGGTCGTGGGAATGGCAGAGGTCGTGGGAATGGCAGAGGTCGTGGGAATGGCAGTCAATGGTTTGTTTGTAATCAGCAGAAGAACCTTTTTCATCTAAACCAACACTTATCAGACACAGTTTCAGACAAGCTGCATGCTAACACATGACCATCTATTTTAAAGGGTTAATAGACTACACAGCCTCTGCCAAGCAATATGTCTCTACTGCAGCGTGCAGAAACTTTGACAATAAGAAATGTAAACTGGTGTCTCTCTTGAGCATCATGCCCTAATAACCAGAAAGAGGGTAAATAATGATATAATGTAGACCAACACACTCATCAAGTAACCCCTCGTTTGATAGGAATGAGACAAACTGGCAGTATGAAAACCAGTACGCTCTGAACACTACCAGAGATAATTATATAGACAATCAAAACGAAACGTAAAATTTAGACAAGACAGTAAAAAATAAATAGCACACACACAACGTTTTAATTGCTTATTGTCAATAATGGTATGAGAAGCTGAAAGGAAATGCAAACATTAGCACCAATAACATTTCCAGGGCAGCCATCACAGGCACAGAAGCCAGCCATGGAAGAGACTCCATACAGTATATATAGAGAGACTTCATACAGTATATATAGAGAGACTCCATACAGTATATATAGAGAGAGACTCCATACAGTATATATAGAGAGACTCCATACAGTATATATAGAGAGACTTCATACAGTATATATAGAAAGACTCCATACAGTATATATAGAGAGAGAGACTCCATACAGTATATATAGAGAGACTTCATACAGTATATATAGAGAGACTCCATACAGTATATATAGAGAGACTTCATACAGTATATATAGAGAGACTCCATACAGTATATATAGAGAGACTCAATACAGTATATATAGAGAGACTTCATATAGTATATATAGAGAGACTCCATACAGTATATATAGAGAGAGAGACTCCATACAGTATATATAGAGAGACTTCATACAGTATATATAGAAAGACTCCATACAGTATATATAGATAGAGACTCCATACAGTATATATAGAGAGACTTCATACAGTATATATAGAGAGACTCCATACAGTATATATAGAGAGACTTCATACAGTATATATAGAGAGACTCCATACAGTATATATAGAGAGACTCCATACAGTATATATAGAGAGACTTCATACAGTATATATATAGAGAGAGACTCCATACAGTATATATATAGAGAGAGACTCCATACAGTATATATAGAGAGACTTCATACAGTATATATAGAGAGACTCCATACAGTATATATAGAGAGAGAGACTCCATACAGTATATATAGAGAGAATCCATACAGTATATATAGAGAGACTCCATACAGTATATATAGAGAGGCTTCATACAGTATATATAGAGAGACTCCATACAGTATATATAGAGAGACTCCATACAGTATATATAGAGAGAGGCTTCATACAGTATATATAGAGAGACTCCATACAGTATATATAGAGAGACTCCATACAGTATATATAGAGAGAGACTCCATACAGTATATACAGAAAGACTCCATACAGTATATATAGAGACTCCATACAGTATATATAGAGAGAGAGACTCCATACAGTATATAGAGACTCCATACAGTATATATAGAGAGAGACTCCATACAGTATATATAGAGAGAGACTCCATACAGTATATATAGAGAGACTCCATACAGTATATATATAGAGAGAGACTCCATACAGTATATATAGAGAGACTCCATACAGTATATATATAGAGAGAGACTCCACACAGTATATATATAGAGAGAGACTCCATATAGTATATATAGAGACTCCATACAGTATATATAGAGAGAGACTCCATACAGTATATATAGAGAGACTCCATACAGTATATATTGAGACTCCATACAGTTTATATAGAGAGACTCCATACAGTATATATAGAGAGAGAGACTCCATGCAGTATATAGAGAGAGAGACTCCATACAGTATATATAGAGAGACTCCATACAGTATATATAGAGAGACTCCATGCAGTATATAGAGAGAGAGACTCCATACAGTATATATAGAGAGACTCCATACAGTATATATTGAGACTCCATACAGTTTATATAGAGAGACTCCATACAGTATATATAGAGAGAGACTCCATACAGTATATATTGAGACTCCATACAGTATATATATAGAGAGAGACTCCATACAGTATATATAGAGAGAGAGACTCCATACAGTATATATAGAGAGAGACTCCATACAGTATATATTGAGACTCCATACAGTTTATATAGAGAGACTCCATACAGTATATAGAGACTCCATACAGTATATAGAGAGACTCCATACAGTATATATAGAGACTCCATACAGTATATATAGAGAGACTCCATACAGTTTATATAGAGAGACTCCATACAGTATATATAGAGACTCCATACAGTATATAGAGAGACTCCATACAGTATATATAGAGACTCCATACAGTATATATAGAGAGAGACTCCATACAGTATATATTGAGACTCCATACAGTTTATATAGAGAGACTCCATACAGTATATAGAGAGACTCCATACAGTATATAGAGAGACTCCATACAGTATATAGAGAGACTCCATACAGTATATATAGAGAGAGACTCCATACAGTATATATTGAGACTCCATACAGTTTATATAGAGAGACTCCATACAGTATATATATAGAGAGAGACTCCATACAGTATATAGAGAGACTCCACACAGTATATATAGATAGAGACTCCATACAGTATATATAGAGACTCCATACAGTATATATAGAGACTCCACACAGTATATAGAGACTTCATACAGTATATATAGAGAGACTCCATACAGTATATATAGAGAGACTCCATACAGTATATATAGAGAACTCCATACAGTATATATAGAGAGACTCCATACAGTATATATAGAGAGACTCCATACAGTATATATAGAGAGAGACTCCATACAGTATATATAGAGACTCCATACAGTATATATAGAGACTCCACACAGTATATAGAGACTCCATACAGTATATATAGAGAGACTCCATACAGTATATATAGAGAGACTCCATACAGTATATATAGAGAGACTCCATACAGTATATATAGAGAGAGACTCCATACAGTATATAGAGAGACTCTACACAGTATATATAGAGAGAGACTCCATACAGTATATATAGAGACTCCATACAGTATATATAGAGACTCCACACAGTATATATAGAGAGAGACTCCATACAGTATATATAGAGACTCCATACAGTATATATATAGAGAGACTCCATACAGTATATAGAGAGACTCCACACAGTATATAGAGACTCCATACAGTATATATAGAGAGACTCCATACAGTATATAGAGAGACTCCATACAGTATATATAGAGAGAGACTCCATACAGTATATATAGAGAGAGAGACTCCATACAGTATATATAGAGAGACTCCATACAGTATATATAGAGAGAGACTCCATACAGTATATATAGAGAGAGACTCCATACAGTATATATAGAGAGACTCCATACAGTTTATATAGAGACTCCATACAGTATATATAGAGACTCCATACAGTATATAGAGAGACTCCATACAGTATATATAGAGACTCCATACAGTATATATAGAGAGAGACTCCATACAGTATATATTGAGACTCCATACAGTTTATATAGAGAGACTCCATACAGTATATAGAGAGACTCCATACAGTATATAGAGAGACTACATACATTATATATAGAGACTCCATACAGTATATATAGAGAGAGACTCCATACAGTTTATATAGAGAGACTCCATACAGTATATATAGAGACTCCATACAGTATATAGAGAGACTCCATACAGTATATATAGAGACTCCATACAGTATATATAGAGAGAGACTCCATACAGTATATATTGAGACTCCATACAGTTTATATAGAGAGACTCCATACAGTATATAGAGAGACTCCATACAGTATATAGAGAGACTCCATACAGTATATAGAGAGACTCCATACAGTATATATAGAGAGAGACTCCATACAGTATATATTGAGACTCCATACAGTTTATATAGAGAGACTCCATACAGTATATATATAGAGAGACTCCATACAGTATATAGAGAGACTCCACACAGTATATATAGATAGAGACTCCATACAGTATATATAGAGACTCCATACAGTATATATAGAGACTCCATACACAGTATATATATAGAGACTTCATACAGTATATATAGAGAGACTCCACACAGTATATATAGAGAGAGACTCCATACAGTATATATAGAGACTCCATACAGTATATATAGAGACTCCATACAGTATATATAGAGACTCAACACAGTATATAGAGACTCCATACAGTATATATAGAGAGACTCCATACAGTATATATAGAGAGACTCCATACAGTATATATAGAGACTCCATACAGTATATATATAGAGAGACTCCATACAGTATATAGAGACTCCACACAGTATATATAGAGAGAGACTCCATACAGTATATATAGAGACTCCATACAGTATATATAGAGAGACTCCACACAGTATATATAGAGAGAGACTCCATACAGTATATATAGAGACTCCATACAGTATATATATAGAGAGACTCCATACAGTATATAGAGAGACTCCATACAGTATATATAGAGAGAGACTACATACAGTATATATAGAGACTCCATACAGTATATATAGAGAGACTCCACACAGTATATAGAGAGACTCCATACAGTATATATAGAGACTCCATACAGTATATAGAGAGACTCCATACAGTATATATAGAGACTCCATACAGTACATATAGAGAGAGACTCCATACAGTATATATTGAGACTCCATACAGTTTATATAGAGAGACTCCATACAGTATATAGAGAGACTCCATACAGTATATAGAGACTCCATACATTATTTATAGAGACTCCATACAGTATATATAGAGAGACTCCATACAGTTTATAGAGACTCCATACAGAGAGACTCCATACAGTATATATAGAGACTCCATACAGTATATATAGAGACTCCATACAGTATATATAGAGACTCCATCCATATAGTATATATACAGAGAGACTCCATACAGTATATATTGAGACTCCATACAGTATATAGAGAGACTCCATACAGTATATAGAGAGACTCCATACAGTATATAGAGAGACTCCATACAGTATATATATACAGTATATATAGAGACTCCATACAGTATATATAGAGACTCCATACAGTATATATAGAGAGAGACTCCATACAGTATATATTGAGACTCCATACAGTATATATAGAGACTCCATTATATATAGAGAGACTCCATACAGTATATATTGAGACTCCATACAGTATATATTGAGACTCCATACAGTATATATCCATACAGTATATAGAGAGACTCCATACAGTATATATAGAGACTCCACACAGTATATAGAGACTTCATACAGTATATATAGAGAGACTCCATACAGTATATATAGAGAGACTCCATACAGTATATATAGAGAGACTCCATACAGTATATATAGAGAGAGAGACTCCATACAGTATATAGAGAGACTCCACACAGTATATATAGATAGAGACTCCATACAGTATATATAGAGACTCCATACAGTATATATAGAGACTCCACACAGTATATAGAGACTTCATACAGTATATATAGAGAGACTCCACACAGTATATATAGAGAGAGACTCCATACAGTATATATAGAGACTCCATACAGTATATATAGAGACTCCACACAGTATATAGAGACTCCATACAGTATATATAGAGAGACTCCATACAGTATATATAGAGACTCCATACAGTATATATAGAGAGACTCCATACAGTATATATAGAGAGGGAGACTCCATACAGTATATAGAGAGACTCTACACAGTATATATAGAGAGAGACTCCATACAGTATATATAGAGACTCCATACAGTATATATAGAGACTCCACACAGTATATATAGAGAGACTCCATACAGTATATATAGAGAGACTCCATACAGTATATATAGAGACTCCATACAGTATATATAGAGAGACTCCATACAGTATATAGAGATATATAGAGACTCCACACAGTATATAGAGACTCCATACAGTATATATAGAGAGACTCCATACAGTATATAGAGAGACTCCATACAGTATATATAGAGAGAGACTCCATACAGTATATATTGAGACTCCATACAGTTTATATAGAGAGACTCCATACAGTATATAGAGAGACTCCATACAGTATATAGAGACTCCATACATTATTTATAGAGACTCCATACAGTATATATAGAGAGACTCCATACAGTTTATATAGAGAGACTCCATACAGTATATATAGAGACTCCATACAGTATATAGAGAGACTCCATACAGTATATATAGAGACTCCATACAGTATATATAGAGAGAGACTCCATACAGTATATATTGAGACTCCATACAGTTTATATAGAGAGACTCCATACAGTATATAGAGAGACTCCATACAGTATATAGAGAGACTCCATACAGTATATAGAGAGACTCCATACAGTATATAGAGAGACTCCATACAGTATATATAGAGACTCCATACAGTATATATAGAGACTCCATACAGTATATATAGAGACTCAACACAGTATATAGAGACTCCATACAGTATATATAGAGAGACTCCATACAGTATATATAGAGAGACTCCATACAGTATATATAGAGAGACTCCATACAGTATATATATAGAGAGAGACTCCATACAGTATATAGAGAGACTCTACACAGTATATATAGAGAGAGACTCCATACAGTATATATAGAGACTCCATACAGTATATATAGAGAGACTCCACACAGTATATATAGAGAGAGACTCCATACAGTATATATAGAGACTCCATACAGTATATATATAGAGAGACTCCATACAGTATATAGAGAGACTCCATACAGTATATATAGAGAGAGACTCCATACAGTATATATAGAGACTCCATACAGTATATATAGAGAGACTCCATACAGTATATAGAGAGACTCCATACAGTATATATAGAGACTCCACACAGTATATAGAGAGACTCCATACAGTATATATAGAGACTCCACACAGTATAGAGAGTCTCCATACAGTATATATAGAGACTCCACACAGTATATAGAGACTCCATACAGAATATATAGAGACTCCATACAGCATATAGAGAGACTCCATACAGTATATAGATATAGAGAGACTCCATACAGTATATAGAGAGACTCCATACAGTATATATAGAGACTCCACACAGTATATAGAGACTCCATACAGTATCTATAGAGACTCCACACAGTATATAGAGAGAATCCATACAGTATATATAGAGACTCCACACAGTATATAGAGAGACTCCATACAGTATATATTGAGACTCCACACAATATAGAGAGTCTCCATACAGTATATATAGAGACTCCACACAGTATATAGAGACTCCATACAGTATATATAGACTCCATACAGCATATAGAGAGACTCCATACAGTATATATAGAGACTCCACACAGTATAAAGAGACTCCACACAGTATATAGAGACTCCATACAGTATATATATAGAGACTCCATACAGTATATAGTGAGACTCCATACAGTATATATAGAGAGACTCCATACAGTATATACAGAGACCGAGTCTCTCTATATATACTGTATGGAGTCTCTCTATATATACTGTATGGAGTCTCTCTATACAGTGCCTTGCGAAAGTATTCGGCCCCCGTGAACTTTGCGACCTTTTGCCACATTTCAGGCTTCAAACATAAAGATATAAAACTCTATTTTTTTGTGAAGAATCAACAACAAGTGGGACACAATCATGAAGTGGAACGACATTTATTGGATATTTCAAACTTTTTTAACAAATCAAAAACTGAAAAATTGGGCGTGCAAAATTATTCAGCCCCCTTAAGTTAATACTTTGTAGCGCCACCTTTTGCTGCGATTACAGCTGTAAGTCGCTTGGGGTATGTCTCTATCAGTTTTGCACATTGAGAGACTGACATTTTTTCCCATTCCTCCTTGCAAAACAGCTCGAGCTCAGTGAGGTTGGATGGAGAGCATTTGTGAACAGCAGTTTTCAGTTCTTTCCACAGATTCTCGATTGGATTCAGGTCTGGACTTTGACTTGGCCATTCTAACACCTGGATATGTTTATTTTTGAACCATTCCATTGTAGATTTTGCTTTATGTTTTGGATCATTGTCTTGTTGGAAGACAAATCTCCGTCCCAGTCTCAGGTCTTTTGCAGACTCCATCATGCTTTCTTCCAGAATGGTCCTGTATTTGGCTCCATCCATCTTCCCATCAATTTTAACCATCTTCCCTGTCCCTGCTGAAGAAAAGCAGGCCCAAACCATGATGCTGCCACCACCATGTTTGACAATGGGGATGGTGTGTTCATTGTGATGAGCTATGTTGCTTTTACGCCAAACATAACATTTTGCATTGTTGCCAAAAAGTTAAATTTTGGTTTCATCTGACCAGGGCACCTTCTTCCACATGTTTGGTGTGTCTCCCAGCTGGCTTGTGGCAAACTTTAAACAACACTTTTTATGGATATCTTTAAGAAATGGCTTTCTTCTTACCACTCTTCCATAAAGGCCAGATTTGTGCAATATACGACTGATTGTTGTCCTATGGACAGAGTCTCCCACCTCAGCTGTATATCTCTGCAGTTCATCCAGAGTGATCATGGGCCTCTTGGCTGCATCTCTGATCAGTCTTCTCCTTGTATGAGCTGAAAGTTTAGAGGGACGGCCAGGTCTTTGTAGATTTGCAGTGGTCTGATACTCCTTCCATTTCAATATTATCGCTTGCACAGTGCTCTTTGGGATTTGTAAAGCTTGGGAAATATTTTTGTATCCAAATCCGGCTTTAAACTTTTTCACAACAGTATCTCGGACCTGCCTGGTGTGTTGTTCTTCATGATGCTCTCTGCGCTTTTAACGGACCTCTGAGACTATCACAGTGCAGGTGCATTTATACGGAGACTTGATTACACACAGGTGGATTGTATTTATCATCATTAGTCATTTAGGTCAACATTGGATCATTCAGAGATCCTCACTGAACTTCTGGAGAGAGTTTGCTGCATTGAAAGTAAAGGGGCTGAATAATTTTGCACGCCCAATTTTTCAGTTTTTGATTTGTTAATTTTTTTTGAAATATCCAATAAATGTCGTTCCACTTCATGATTGTGTCCCACTTGTTGTTGATTCTTCACAAAAAAATACAGTTTTATATATTTATGTTTGAAGCCTGAAATGTGGCAAAAGGTCGCAAAGTTCAAGGGGGCCGAATACTTTTGCAAGGCACTGTATAGAGAGACTCCATACAGTATATATAGAGAGACTCCATACAGTATATATAGAGACTCCATACAGTATATATAGAGACTCCATACAGTATATAGAGAGACTCCATACAGTATATATAGAGACTCCATACAGTATGTAGAGACTCCATACAGTATATAAAGAGACTGCATACAGTATATATAGAGAGACTCCATACAGTATAGAGAGAGACTCCATACAGTATAAAGAGAGACTCCATAAAGTATATATAGAGTCCAAACAATATGTATGTATGTATGTATGTCGTATGTATGTATGTATGTATGTATGCATGCATGTGTATATATACATGTATATAAATATATATAAATATATATATAAATATATATATATATATATATATATATATATATATATATATAGAGAGAGAGACTCCATCCACACAGATGGTATCATTATACTATAGTTGACTGTGGAGAGGGAGAGGACTGTGGAAAGCTGAAACTGCCCCAGGTTAGTTCAGCAAGCTGAGCATCGAGCAGCCCTATGGGGAAGCCGGTGACTGGAGACAGCACAAGAAGCAGAGGATGGATGTGGAGGGAATGGAGGGGGTTGCTTGTCAGTGTCCTGCCAGCCAGACCCAGTCACAGACCGACCGACGTGATCCCCTTACCTGCGGTCACTCTTCGCCCTCCTCGGGCGTGATCTCAGTCTCTTTGTGGACCACTACTTTGGTCACTGACATGTCAGGGTGCTGCTTTTTGGCCTCCTTTATGGCCTGAGCCAAGGCCTACAGACAGACAGACAATATGCCAAACACCCCATGGAGGGAAACAGAGAGGAAGGTGGAATGGGCATGATCAGAATCACAAGGGCAAGGGTTGGACGAGTCACAGTGTGGTTGGGTATACCTCCTTCACAGTGTGGTTGGGTATACTTCCTTCACAGTGTGATTGGGAACACCTCCGTCACTATGTGTGAGAACACCTCCGTCACTATGTATGTGTGAAAACACCTCCGTCACTGTGTGTGAGAACACCTCCGTCACTGTGTGTGAGAACACCTCCGTCACTGTGTGTGAGAACACCTCCTTCACTGTGTGTGAGAACACCTCCGTCACTGTGTGTGAGAACACCTCCGTCACTGTGTGTGAGAACACCTCCGTCACTGTGTGTGAGAACACCTCCTTCACTGTGTGTGAGAACACCTCCGTCACTGTGTGTGAGAACACCTCCGTCACTGTGTGTGTGTGTGAGAACACCTCCGTCACTGTGTGTGTGTGAGAACACCTCCATCACTGTGTGTGTGTGAGAACACCTCCATCACTGTGTGTGTGAGAACACCTCCGTCACTGTGTGTGTGAGAACACCTCTGTCACTGTGTGTGAGAACATCCCCATCACTGTGTGTGTGTGAGAACACCTCCGTCACTGTGTGTGTGTGTGAGAACACCTCCGTCACTGTGTGTGTGAGAACACCTCCATCACTGGGTGTGTGTGAGAACACCTCCATCACTGTGTGTGTGAGAACACCTCCATCACTGTGTGTGTGTGAGAACACCCCCTTCACTGTGTGTGTGAGAACACCTCCGTCACTGTGTGTGTGTGAGAACACCTCTGTCACTGTGTGTGTGTGAGAACAACTCCGTCACTGTGTGTGTGAGAACACCTCCGTCACTGTGTGTGTGTGAGAACACCTCCGTCACTGTGTGTGTGTGAGAACACCTCCGCCACTGTGTGTGTGAGAACACCTCTGTCACTGTGTGTGTGAGAACACCTCCGTCACTGGGTGTGTGTGAGAACACCTCCGTCACTGTGTGTGTGTGTGAGAACACCTCCGTCACTGTGTGTGTGAGAACACCTCCGTCACTGTGTGTGTGAGAACACCTCCGTCACTGTGTGTGTGTGAGAACACCTCCGTCACTGTGTGTGTGTGAGAACACCTCCGTCACTGTGTGTGTGTGAGAACATCTCCGTCACTGTGTGTGTGTGAGAACACCTCCGTCTCTGCGTGTGTGTGAGAACACCTCCGTCACTGTGTGTGAGAACGCCTCCGTCACTGTGTGTGTGAGAACACCTCCGTAACTGTGTGTGTGTGAGAACATCTCCATCACTGTGTGTGTGTGAAAACACCTCCATCACTGTGTGTGTGTGAGAACACCTCTGTCACTGTGTGTGTGTGAGCACACCTCCGACACTGTGTGTGTGTGAGAACACCTCTGTCACTGTGTGTGTGAGAACACCTCCGTCACTGTGTGTGTGAGAACACCTCTGTCACTGTGTGTGAGAACATCTCTGTCAGTGTGTGTGAGAACACCTCCGTCACTGTGTGTGTGTGAGAACACCTCCGTCACTGTGTGTGTGTGAGAACACCTCCGTCACTGTGTGTGTGAGAACACCTCCATCACTGGGTGTGTGTGAGAACACCTCCGTCACTGTGTATGTGTGAGAACACCTCCGTCACTGTGTGTGTGAGAACACCTCCGTCACTGTGTGTGTGTGAGAACACCTCCGTCACTGCGTGTGTGTGTGAGAACACCTCCGTCACTGTGTGTGTGAGAACACCTCCGTCACTGTGTGTGAGAACACCTCCGTGTGTGTGTGTGAGAACACCTCCGTCACTGTGTGTGTGTGAGAACACCTCCGCCACTGTGTGTGTGAGAACACCTCTGTCACTGTGTGTGTGAGAACACCTCCATCACTGTGTGTGTGAGAACACCTCCGTCACTGTGTGTGTGTGAGAACACCCCCGTCACTGTGTGTGTGAGAACACCTCCGTCACTGTGTGTGTGAGAACACCTCCGTCACTGTGTGTGTGAGAACACCTCCGTCACTGTGTGTGTGTGAGAACACCTCCGTCACTGTGTGTGTGTGAGAACACCTCCGTCACTGTGTGTGTGTGAGAACACCTCCGTCTCTGCGTGTGTGTGAGAACACCTCCGTCACTGTGTGTGTGAGAACACCTCCGTCACTGTGTGTGTGTGAGAACACCTCCGTAACTGTGTGTGTGTGAGAACATCTCCGTCACTGTGTGTGTGTGAAAACACCTCCATCACTGTGTGTGTGTGAGAACACCTCTCACTGTGTGTGTGTGAGCACACCTCCGACACTGTGTGTGTGTGAGAACACCTCTGTCACTGTGTGTGTGAGAACACCTCCGTCACTGTGTGTGTGAGAACACCTCTGTCACTGTGTGTGAGAACATCTCTGTCAGTGTGTGTGTGAGAACACCTCCGTCACTGTGTGTGTGTGAGAACACCTCCGTCACTGTGTGTGTGTGAGAACACCTCCGTCACTGTGTGTGTGAGAACACCTCCATCACTGGGTGTGTGTGAGAACACCTCCGTCACTGTGTGTGTGTGAGAACACCTCCGTCACTGTGTGTGTGTGAGAACACCTCCGTCACTGTGTGTGTGAGAACACCTCTGTCACTGTGTGTGAGAACATCTCTGTCACTGTGTGTGTGAGAACACCTCCGTCACTGTGTGTGTGAGAACACCTCTGTCACTGTGTGTGAGAACATCTCTGTCAGTGTGTGTGTGAGAACACCTCCGTCACTGTGTGTGTGTGAGAACACCTCCGTCACTGTGTGTGTGTGAGAACACCTCCGTCACTGTGTGTGTGAGAACACCTCCATCACTGGGTGTGTGTGAGAACACCTCCGTCACTGTGTATGTGTGAGAACACCTCCGTCACTGTGTGTGTGAGAACACCTTCGTCACTGTGTGTGTGTGAGAACACCTCCGTCACTGCGTGTGTGTGTGAGAACACCTCCGTCACTGTGTGTGAGAACGCCTCCATCACTGTGTGTGTGTGTGAGAACACCTCCGTCACTGTGTGTGTGTGAGATCACCTCCATCACTGTGTGTGTGTGAGAACACCTCCGTCACTGTGTGTGTGAGAACACCTCCGTCACTGTGTGTGAGAACACCTCCGTCACTGTGTGTGTGTGAGAACACCTCCGTCACTGTGTGTGTGTGAGAACACCTCCGTCACTGTGTGTGTGTGAGAACACCTCCGTCACTGTGTGTGTGAGAACACCTCCATCACTGGGTGTGTGTGAGAACACCTCCGTCACTGTGTATGTGTGAGAACACCTCCGTCACTGTGTGTGTGAGAACACCTCTGTTACTGTGTGTGTGTGAGAACACCTCCGTCACTGTGTGTGTGTGAGAACACCTCCGTCACTGTGTGTGTGTGAGAACACCTCCGTCACTGCGTGTGTGTGAGAACACCTCCGTCACTGTGTGTGAGTACGCCTCCATCACTGTGTGTGTGTGTGAGAACACCTCCATCACTGTGTGTGTGTGAGAACACCTCCGTCACTGTGTGTGTGAGAACACCTCCGTCACTGTGTGTGAGAACACCTCCGTCACTGTGTGTGTATGAAAACACCTCTGTCACTGTGTGTGTGTTAGAACACCTGTCACTGTGTGTGTGTGAGCACACCTCCGACACTGTGTGTGTGTGAGAACACCTCCGACACTGTGTGTGTGAGAACACCTCCGTCACTGTGTGTGTAAGAACACCTCCGTCACTGTGTGTGTGAGAACACCTCTGTCACTGTGTGTGAGAACATCTCTGTCAGTGTGTGTGTGAGAACACCTCCGTCACTGTGTGTGAGAACACCGCCGTCACTGTGTGTGTGAGAACACCTCCGTCACTGTGTGTGTGTGAGAACACCTCCGTCACTGTGTGTGTGTGAGAACACCTCCGTCACTGTGTGTGTGAGAACACCTCCATTACTGTGTGTGTGTGAGAACACCTCCGTCACTGTGTGTGTGTGAGAACACCTCCATCACTGTGTGTGTGAGAACACCTCCGTCACTGTGTGTGTGTGAGAACACCTCCGTCATGGTGTGTGAGAACACCTCCATCACTGTGTGTGTGTGAGAACATCACTGTGTGTGTGTGAAACACCTCCGTCACTGTGTGTGTGTGTGACAACACCTCCGTCACTGTGTGTGTGAGAACACCTCCGTCACTGTGTGTGTGAGAACACCTCCGTCACTGTGTGTGTGAGAACACCTCCGTCACTGTGTGTGTGTGAGAACACCTCCGTCACTGTGTGTGTGTGAGAACACCCCCGTCACTGTGTGTGTGTGAGAACACCTCCATCACTGTGTGTGTGTGTGTGAGAACACCCCCGTCACTGTGTGTGTGTGAGAACACCTCCATCACTGTGTGTGTGTGTGAGAACACCCCCGTCACTGTGTGTGTGAGAACACCCCCGTCACTGTGTGTGTGAGAACACCTCCGTCACTGTGTGTGTGAGAACACCTCCGTCACTGTGTGTGTGTGAGAACACCTCCGTCACTGTGTGTGTGTGAGAACACCTCCGTCACTGTGTGTGTGTGAGAACACCTCCGTCACTGTGTGTGTGTGAGAACACCTCCGTCACTGTGTGTGTGTGAGAACACCTCCGTCATGGTGTGTGTGAGAACACCTCCATCACTGTGTGTGTGAGAACACCTCCATCACTGTGTGTGTGAGATCACCTCCATCACTGTGTGTGTGATCACCTCCATCACTGTGTGTGTGTGAGAACACCTCCGTCACTGTGTGTGTGAGAACACCTCCGTCACTGTGTGTGTGAGAACACCTCCGTCACTGTGTGTGTGTGAGAACACCCACGTCACTGTGTGTGTGTGAGAACACCCACGTCACTGTGTGTGTGTGAGAACACCCACGTCACTGTGTTGTGAGAACACTGTGTGTGTGTGAGAACATCACTGTGTGTCTGAGAACACTCCCGTCACTGTGTGTGTGTGAGAACACCTCCGTCACTGTGTGTGTGTGAGAACACCTCCGTCACTGTGTGTGTGTGAGAACACCTCCGTCACTCTGTGTGTGTGTGAGAACACCTCCGTCACTCTGTGTGTGTGTGAGAACACCTTCGTCAGATGTGTGTGTGTGAGAACACCTCCATCACTATGTGGTTGTGAACACCTCCATCACTGTGTGTGAGAACACCTCCGTCACTGTGTGTGTGTGTGAGAACACCTCCATCACTGTGTGTGAGAACACCTCCGTCACTGTGTGTGTGAGAACACCTCCGTCACTGTGTGTGTGTGAGAACACCTCCGTCACTGTGTGTGTGTGAGAACACCTCCGTCACTGTGTGTGTGTGAGAACACCTCCGTCACTGTGTGTGTGTGTGACAACACCCCGTCACTGTGTGTGTGTGAGAACACCTCCGTCATGGTGTGTGTGAGAACACCTCCATCACTGTGTGTGTGTGAGAACACCCCCGTCACTGTGTGTGTGAGAACACCTCCGTCACTGTGTGTGTGAGAACACCTCCGTCACTGTGTGTGTGAGAACACCTCCGTCACTGTGTGTGTGAGAACACCTCCGTCACTGTGTGTGTGTGAGAACACCTCCGTCACTGTGTGTGTGTGAGAACACCTCCGTCACTGTGTGTGTGTGAGAACACCTCCGTCACTGTGTGTGTGTGTGAGAACACCTCCGTCACTGTGTGTGTGTGAGAACACCTCCGTCATGGTGTGTGTGAAAACACCTCCATCACTGTGTGTGAGAACACCTCCATCACTGTGTGTGTGAGATCACCTCCATCACTGTGTGTGTGAGATCACCTCCATCACTGTGTGTGTGTGAGAACACCTCCGTCACTGTGTGTGTGAGAACACCTCCGTCACTGTGTGTGTGAGAACACCTCCGTCACTGTGTGTGTGTGAGAACACCCACGTCACTGTGTGTGTGTGAGAACACCCACGTCACTGTGTGTGTGTGAGAACACCCACGTCACTGTGTGTGTGAGAACACCTTCGTCTGTGTGTGAGAACACCTCCGTCACTGTGTGTGTGAGAACACCTCCGTCACTGTGTGTGTGAGAACACCTCCGTCACTGTGTGTGTGTGAGAACACCTCCGTCACTGTGTGTGTGTGAGAACACCTCCGTCACTGTGTGTGTGTGAGAACACCTCCGTCACTGTGTGTGTGTGTGAGAACACCTCCGTCACTGTGTGTGTGTGAGAACACCTCCGTCATGGTGTGTGTGAGAACACCTCCATCACTGTGTGTGAGAACACCTCCATCACTGTGTGTGTGAGATCACCTCCATCACTGTGTGTGTGAGATCACCTCCATCACTGTGTGTGTGTGAGAACACCTCCATCACTGTGTGTGTGAGAACACCTCCGTCACTTGTGTGTGAGAACACCTCCGTCACTGTGTGTGTGTGAGAACACCTCCGTCACTGTGTGTGTGTGAGAACACCTCCGTCACTGTGTGTGTGTGAGAACACCTCACGTGTGTGTGAGAACACTGTCTGTGTGTGAGAACACACTCCACTCCCGTCACTGTGTGTGTGTGAGAACACCTCCGTCACTGTGTGTGTGTGAGAACACCTCCGTCACTGTGTGTGTGTGAGAGAACACCTCCGTCACTGTGTGTGTGTGAGAACACCCATGTTACTGTGTGTGTGAGAACCCCTTTGTCTGTGTGTGAGACCACCTCCATCACTGTGTGTGTGAGAACACTCCCGTCACTGTGTGTGTGTGAGAACACCCCCGTCACTGTGTGTGTGTGAGAACACCTCCATCACTGTGTGTGTGTGTGTGTGAGAACACCTCCATCACTGTGTGTGTGTGTGAGAACACCCCCGTCACTGTGTGTGTGAGAACACCCCCGTCACTGTGTGTGTGAGAACACCTCCGTCACTGTGTGTGTGAGAACACCTCCGTCACTGTGTGTGTGAGAACACCTCCGTCACTGTGTGTGTGTGAGAACACCTCCGTCACTGTGTGTGTGTGAGAACACCTCCGTCACTGTGTGTGTGTGAGAACACCTCCGTCACTGTGTGTGTGTGAGAACACCTCCGTCATGGTGTGTGTGAGAACACCTCCATCACTGTGTGTGAGAACACCTCCATCACTGTGTGTGTGAGATCACCTCCATCACTGTGTGTGTGAGATCACCTCCATCACTGTGTGTGTGTGAGAACACCTCCGTCACTGTGTGTGTGAGAACACCTCCGTCACTGTGTGTGTGAGAACACCTCCGTCACTGTGTGTGTGTGAGAACACCCACGTCACTGTGTGTGTGTGAGAACACCCACGTCACTGTGTGTGTGTGAGAACACCCACGTCACTGTGTGTGTGAGAACACCTTCGTCTGTGTGTGAGACCACCTCCATCACTGTGTGTCTGAGAACACTCCCGTCACTGTGTGTGTGTGAGAACACCTCCGTCACTGTGTGTGTGTGAGAACACCTCCGTCACTGTGTGTGTGTGAGAACACCTCCGTCACTCTGTGTGTGTGTGAGAACACCTCCGTCACTCTGTGTGTGTGTGAGAACACCTTCGTCAGATGTGTGTGTGTGAGAACACCTCCATCACTATGTGGTTGTGAACACCTCCGTCACTATGTGGTTGTGAACACCTCCATCACTGTGTGTGAGAACACCTCCGTCACTGTGTGTGTGTGTGAGAACACCTCCATCACTGTGTGTGAGAACACCTCCGTCACTGTGTGTGTGAGAACACCTCCATCACTGTGTGTGTGTGAGAACACCTCCGTCACTGTGTGTGTGTGAGAACACCTCCGTCACTGTGTGTGTGTGAGAGAACACCTCCGTCACTGTGTGTGTGTGAGAACACCCATGTTACTGTGTGTGTGAGAACCCCTTTGTCTGTGTGTGAGACCACCTCCATCACTGTGTGTGTGAGAACACTCCCGTCACTGTGTGCGTGTGAGAACACCTCCGTCACTGTGTGTGTGAGAACACCTCTGTCACTCTGTGTGTGTGTGAGAACACCTCCGTCACTGTGTGTGAGAACACCTTCGTTAGATGTGTTTGTGTGAGAACACCTCCGTCACTATGTGGTTGTGAACACCTCCGTCACTATGTGGTTGTGAACACCTCCGTCACTATGTGGTTGTGAACACCTCCATCACTATGTGAACAACGACTTTAAGACATCATCGAAAATACTTTATATTGTTACCTGGTCAGATTATAACCAGATAAAGACGTATTTTTCTGGTTACTAAAAAGACGATAACAAAACTTGTTACAACTAGTATACAGCCGTACCATGACATCATAAAAGACGATAACAAAACTTGTTACAACTAGTATAAAGCCGTACCATGACATCATAAAAGACGATAACAAAACTTGTTACAACTAGTATACAGCCGTACCATGACATCATAAAAGACGATAACAAAACTTGTTACAACTAGTATACAGCCGTACCATGACATCATAAAAGACGATAACAAAACTTGTTACAACTAGTATACAGCCCTACCATGACATCATAAAAGACGATAACAAAACTTGTTACAACTAGTATACAGCCGTACCATGACATCCTAAAAGACGATAACAAAACTTGTTACAACTAGTATACAGCCGTACCATGACATCATAAAAGACGATAACAAAACTTGTTACAACTAGTATACAGCCGTACCATGACATCATAAAAGACGATAACAAAACTTGTTACAACTCGTATACAGCCGTACCATGACATCATAAAAGACGATAACAAAACTTGTTACAACTAGTATACAGCCGTACCATGACATCATAAAAGACGATAACAAAACTTGTTACAACTAGTATACAGCTGGACCATGACATCATAAAAGACGATAACAAAACTTGTTACAACTAGTATACAGCCGTACCATGACATCATAAAAGACGATA
This sequence comes from Oncorhynchus masou masou, assembly GCF_036934945.1. Taxonomy (NCBI): domain Eukaryota; kingdom Metazoa; phylum Chordata; class Actinopteri; order Salmoniformes; family Salmonidae; genus Oncorhynchus; species Oncorhynchus masou. The sequence continues at coordinate 60,517,387 of NC_088241.1, read as the reverse complement.
ACAAAACTTGTTACAACTAGTATAAAGCCGTACCATGACATCATAAAAGACGATAACAAAACTTGTTACAACTAGTATACAGCCGTACCATGACATCATAAAAGACGATAACAAAACTTGTTACAACTAGTATACAGCCGTACCATGACATCATAAAAGACAATAACAAAACTTGTTACAACTAGTATACAGCCCTACCATGACATCATAAAAGACGATAACAAAACTTGTTACAACTAGTATACAGCCGTACCATGACATCATAAAAGACGATAACAAAACTTGTTACAACTAGTATACAGCTGGACCATGACATCATAAAAGACGGCATAATGATGTCTTTGCCACCAGTTTGTTCGTTGGGAAGGGGACCGAATACCTTGACATCAGCAATGTCTCCCGTTACCAATCACCTTGTTAAAATAGCTAAGCCTATTTAGTAGCTGTAAGGATACTTAGGATGCGTGCTAGAGGACACACAGTGTAAGAGGGAAGGAACAGCATATCCTTTTACCTCGTCATGGTCAATGTCTGCATCACCCGAGATTACGATTCTCTTCTCGATCCTGGTTTCCGAGATGCCGCCTTTCACAGTCTGGAAAAAAATGTCATTGAATTTGAGGTACATTTCAGACATGGAACAACTAAGCCAAAATGAACCCACAGCTGTAGTATTGGAAGCACCAAGCTTGAAACCAACTGAGCCAATGGAACCACCTAATTAATAGTGAAATGATATGCACCACTAACAAACCAGTGGAATCCATAACCCTGCCCTATTCACTCATACAGTATGCTACCCATGCCAATGGGTCGTTCCACGAAACAAGTCCATTTTGGGTAGATGAACTTGGTGAATTTTAATTTGAACATTCTGTCATAAAGATAACATGTTCAATTTAATAATAAAAAAAAACAAAAAAAACGGACTACAGTAAGTGCCAAATATAGTAACAGGGTTGACAATTTCATTTTAAATCAGACGTAAATCCCCTGATAGGGGGAATGGAAGCTTGTTGAATGCAAGCATCACAACAAAAAAGGAAATTGTAAAAAATTAAATAAAATGCCTGTCTATCTATTGGTAACAGGGTTGAATTGTAATGCTCAAACTGCTTTGTTTTCCAACACAAAACCCCAGAAAATGGCCAAAAGGAGTAGAACCAGCTCAACTGCTTTTACATAAAGACTAGAACCAGCTCACCTGCTTTTACATAAAGACTAGAACCAGCTCACCTGCTTTTACATAAAGAGTAGAACCAGCTCACCTGCTTTTACATAAAGACTAGAACCAGCTCACCTGCTTTTACATAAAGAGTAGAACCAGCTCACCTGCTTTTACATAAAGACTAGAACCAGCTCACCTGCTTTTACATAAAGACTAGAACCAGCTCACCTGCTTTTACATAAAGACTAGAACCAGCTCACCTGCTTTTACATAAAGAGTAGAACCAGCTCACCTGCTTTTACATAAAGAGTAGAACCAGCTCACCTGCTTTTACATAAAGAGTAGAACCAGCTCACCTGCTTTTACATAAAGAGTAGAACCAGCTCACCTGCTTTTACATAAAGAGTAGAACCAGACACCTGCTTTTACATAAAGACTAAATCAGCTCACCTGCTTTTACATAAAGACTAGAACCAGCTCACCTGCTTTTACATAAAGACTAGAACCAGCTCACCTGCTTTTACATAAAGAGTAGAACCAGCTCACCTGCTTTTACATAAAGAGTAGAACCAGCTCACCTGCTTTTACATAAAGAGTAGAACCAGCTCACCTGCTTTTACATAAAGAGTAGAACCAGCTCACCTGCTTTTACATAAAGAGTAGAACCAGCTCACCTGCTTTTACATAAAGACTAGAACCAGCTCACCTGCTTTTACATAAAGAGTAGAACCAGCTCACCTGCTTTTACATAAAGAGTAGAACCAGCTCACCTGCTTTTACATAAAGACTAGAACCAGCTCACCTGCTTTTACATAAAGACTAGAACCAGCTCACCTGCTTTTACATAAAGACTAGAACCAGCTCACCTGCTTTTACATAAAGACTAGAACCAGCTCACCTGCTTTTACATAAAGACTAGAACCAGCTCACCTGCTTTTACATAAAGACTAGAACAAGCTCACCTGCTTTTACATAAAGACTAGAACCAGCTCACCTGCTTTTACATAAAGAGTAGAACCAGCTCACCTGCTTTTACATAAAGAGTAGAACCAGCTCACCTGCTTTTACATAAAGAGTAGAACCAGCTCACCTGCTTTTACATAAAGACTAGAACCAGCTCACCTGCTTTTACATAAAGAGTAGAACCAGCTCACCTGCTTTTACATAAAGACTAGAACCAGCTCACCTGCTTTTACATAAAGACTAGAACCAGCTCACCTGCTTTTACATAAAGACTAGAACCAGCTCACCTGCTTTTACATAAAGACTAGAACCAGCTCACCTGCTTTTACATAAAGACTAGAACCAGCTCACCTGCTTTTACATAAAGACTAGAACCAGCTCACCTGCTTTTACATAAAGACTAGAACCAGCTCACCTGCTTTTACATAAAGAGTAGAACCAGCTCACCTGCTTTTACATAAAGAGTAGAACCAGCTCACCTGCTTTTACATAAAGACTAGAACCAGCTCACCTGCTTTTACATAAAGACTAGAACCAGCTCACCTGCTTTTACATAAAGAGTAGAACCGGATCACCTGCTTTTACATAAAGACTTAACCAGCTCATGCTTTTACATAAAGACTAGAACCAGCTCACCTGCTTTTACATAAAGAGTAGAACCAGCTCACCTGCTTTTACATAAAGAGTAGAACCAGCTCACCTGCTTTTACATAAAGACTAGAACCAGCTCACCTGCTTTTACATAAAGAGTAGAACCAGCTCACCTGCTTTTACATAAAGACTAGAACCAGCTCACCTGCTTTTACATAAAGACTAGAACCAGCTCACCTGCTTTTACATAAAGAGTAGAACCAGCTCACCTGCTTTTACATAAAGACTAGAACCAGCTCACCTGCTTTTACATAAAGACTAGAACCAGCTCACCTGCTTTTACATAAAGACTAGAACCAGCTCACCTGCTTTTACATAAAGACTAGAACCAGCTCACCTGCTTTTACATAAAGACTAGAACCAGCTCACCTGCTTTTACATAAAGACTAGAACCAGCTCACCTGCTTTTACATAAAGACTAGAACCAGCTCACCTGCTTTTACATAAAGACTAGAACCAGCTCACCTGCTTTTACATAAAGACTAGAACCAGCTCACCTGCTTTTACATAAAGACTAGAACCAGCTCACCTGCTTTTACATAAAGACTAGAACCAGCTCACCTGCTTTTACATAAAGACTAGAACCAGCTCACCTGCTTTTACATAAACAGTAGAACCAGCTCACCTGCTTTTACATAAAGACTAGAACCAGCTCACCTGCTTTTACATAAAGACTAGAACCAGCTCACCTGCTTTTACATAAAGAGTAGAACCAGCTCACCTGCTTTTACATAAAGACTAGAACCAGCTCACCTGCTTTTACATAAAGACTAGAACCAGCTCACCTGCTTTTACATAAAGACTAGAACCAGCTCACCTGCTTTTACATAAAGACTAGAACCAGCTCACCTGCTTTTACATAAAGACTAGAACCAGCTCACCTGCTTTTACATAAAGACTAGAACCAGCTCACCTGCTTTTACATAAAGACTAGAACCAGCTCACCTGCTTTAACATAAAGCCTAGAACCAGCTCACCTGCTTTTACATAAAGAGTAGAACCGGCTCACCTGCTTTTACATAAAGACTAGAACCAGCTCACCTGCTTTTACAGATGCAAAAGTGGCTGTTCCACTGGATGTCAGAACCAGCTCATAAGAGCCTGCTTTTAAATAAAAATGATAAAGACTAGAACCAGCTCACCTGCTTTTACATAAAGAGTAGAACCAGCTCACCTGCTTTTACATAAAGAGTAGAACCAGCTCACCTGCTTTTACATAAAGACTAGAACCAGCTCACCTGCTTTTACATAAAGACTAGAACCAGCTCACCTGCTTTTACATAAAGACTAGAACCAGCTCACCTGCTTTTACATAAAGACTAGAACCAGCTCACCTGCTTTTACATAAAGACTAGAACCAGCTCACCTGCTTTTACATAAAGAGTAGAACCAGCTCACCTGCTTTTACATAAAGAGTTGAACCAGCTCACCTGCTTTTACATAAAGACTAGAACCAGCTCACCTGCTTTTACATAAAGACTAGAACCAGCTCACCTGCTTTTACATAAAGACTAGAACCAGCTCACCTGCTTTTTACATAAAGACTAGAACCAGCTCACCTGCTTTTACATAAAGACTAGAACCAGCTCACCTGCTTTTACATAAAGACTAGAACCAGCTCACCTGCTTTTACATAAAGAGTAGAACCGGCTCACCTGCTTTTACATAAAGACTAGAACCAGCTCACCTGCTTTTACAGATGCACTATTGTAAGTGGCTGTTCCACTGGATGTCAGAAGGTGAATTCACTCATTTTTACATAAAGCTCTGGAACCAGCTCACCTGCTTTTACTTAAATGTAATGTAAATGTATAAAGACTAGAACCAGCTCACCTGCTTTTACATAAAGAGTAGAACCAGCTCACCTGCTTTTACATAAAGAGTAGAACCAGCTCACCTGCTTTTACATAAAGACTAGAACCAGCTCACCTGCTTTTACATAAAGACTAGAACCAGCTCACCTGCTTTTACATAAAGACTAGAACCAGCTCACCTGCTTTTACATAAAGACTAGAACCAGCTCACCTGCTTTTACATAAAGACTAGAACCAGCTCACCTGCTTTTACATAAAGAGTAGAACCAGCTCACCTGCTTTTACATAAAGACTAGAACCAGCTCACCTGCTTTTACATAAAGAGTAGAACCAGCTCACCTGCTTTTACATAAAGACTAGAACCAGCTCACCTGCTTTTACATAAAGACTAGAACCAGCTCACCTGCTTTTACATAAAGACTAGAACCAGCTCACCTGCTTTTACATAAAGACTAGAACCAGCTCACCTGCTTTTACATAAAGACTAGAACCAGCTCACCTGCTTTTACATAAAGACTAGAACCAGCTCACCTGCTTTTACATAAAGACTAGAACCAGCTCACCTGCTTTTACATAAAGACTAGAACCAGCTCACCTGCTTTTACATAAAGACTAGAACCAGCTCACCTGCTTTTACATAAAGACTAGAACCAGCTCACCTGCTTTTACACTATGATTTGACTATAAGATGCTCAAGGTTTCTTTTTTTTCTTTTTTTAAGGAATAGTTTCATCTTATTAAAAGGAGAGTTCAGTTCATGTAACAGGTTTGACCTTAAAATGAGGGACAGACGTACATGAATCACTAATCACAAACACAAAAAAAAAATCATTAGAAATTACTTTGTCAAAGAAATAAAATAACTTGGGCTTTACAAGGACGGTGAAAACTTGGAGGAGTTTAAGTGGGTTAAAATCTTCCTAAACAGTCACAGAGGGTGTACTGATGGACATGTCAAAATGCTGTGGGGTGCACTGATGGACATGTCAAAATGCTGTGCACTGGGTGCAAAATGCTGTGGGGTGCACTGAGGACATGTCAAAATGCTGTGGTTAAGTCAAAATGCAGAGGGTGTCAAAATGCTGTGGGGTGCACTGGGACATGTCAAAATGCTGTGGGGTGCACTGATGGACATGTCAAAATGCTGTGGGGTGCACTGAGGGACATGTCAAAATGCTGTGGTTAAGTCACAGAGGGTGCACTGAGGGACATGTCAAAATGCTGTGGGGTGCACTGAGGGACATGTCAAAATGCTGTGGGGTGCACTGAGGGACATGTCAAAATGCTGTGGTTAAGTCACAGAGGGTGCACTGAGGGACATGTCAAAATGCTGTGGGGTGCACTGAGGGACATGTCAAAATGCTGTGGGGTGCACTGAGGGACATGTCAAAATGCTGTGGGGTGCACTGAGGGACATGTCAAAATGCTGTGGGGTGCACTGAGGGACATGTCAAAATGCTGTGGGGTGCACTGAGGGTCACATGTCAAAATGCTGTGGGGTGCACTGAGGGACATGTCAAAATGCTGTGGGGTGCACTGAGGGACATGTCAAAATGCTGTGGGGTGCACTGAGGGACATGTCAAAATGCTGTGGGGTGCACTGAGGGACATGTCAAAATGCTGTGGGGTGCACTGATGGACATGTCAAAATGCTGTGGGGTGCACTGATGGACATGTCAAAATGCTGTGGGGTGCACTGATGGACATGTCAAAATGCTGTGGGGTGCACTGAGGGACATGTCAAAATGCTGTGGATAAGTCACAGAGGGTGGTCAGAGGGACATGTCAAAATGCTGGATTTTGGCACTAAGTCTTCATTAATATAAAAAAAACGGATTTATTTATTTGTCCATGCGGTCTATACTAAAGGGCACTTCATTTAATATATCAGGCTTTTAAAATGCAATATTGGTGACACGTATACTCCCTCCCGGCCTCTTGGTCATCAGACTGCTGATTATCTCACACACCTGTCACCATCGTCTTGCGCACCAGTGCCTCATGACACTCACCCGGACTCCATCACCTCCTTGATCATCCTCACTAAATCTGTCACTCCCCTTGGTTCATTCCTCAGGTGTTAATGATTCTGTTTTCATGTTGGTGTGTTGTTTGTGTTAAGGCTCTCATGCCTCAACCAGATTGCCTCAGCCGGCTCGTCAAGCTCGCATGCCTCAACCAGATCGCCAGGCTCTCATGCCTCAGCAGGCTCGTTGGGCTTTCATACCTTAGCCGGATCGCCAGGCTTCCCTGCTTCAGTTGGCTCGTTGGGCTTTCATGCCTCAGCCGGATCGCCAGGCTCCCCTGCCTCAGCTGGCTCGTTGGGCTTTCATGCCTCCACCGGATCGCCATGCTCCCCTGCTTCAGTTGGCTCATTGGGCTTTCATACCTTAGCCGGATCGCACAGCTCCCCTGCCTCAGCTGGCTCATTGGGCTTTCATGCCTCAGCCGGATCGCCAGGCTCCCCTGCCTTGTTGGGCTTTCATGCCTCAGCCAGATCGCCAGGCTCCCCCTGCTTCCATCGGATCGCCAGGTTCCCCTGCCTCAACCGATCTGTCAGGTTCCCGTGCCCCAGCTGACTCGACAGGCTCCGGTGCCTCAGCTGGCATGACAGGTTCTCGCGCATCAGCAGGGGTGACTGGTCTGCTCCTGATCCCCGGGTTCATCCCCTTTGACGGCGTCCTGCGGCTATAGAGCCTAGTGTCGGGGAGGGGGTACTGTCACGTATACTCCCTCTCCAGCCTGCTGATTATCCCGCACACCTGTCACCATCGTCTCGCGCACCAGTGCCTCATGACACTCACCTGGACTCCATCACCTCCTTGATTATCTTCCCCATATCTGTCACTCCCCTTGGTTCTTTCCTCAGGTGTTATTGACTTGTTTTCATGTCGGTGCGTTTGTTTTTGTTACATGTTTATTGTTTTGTTTATTTATTAAAACACTCACTCCCTGAACTTGTTTCCCGACTCTCAGCGCACTCGTTACAATTGGTGCACAATTTAAACTTAAAATATCAAAGGGACACAAAAGGGACTCGTGGATAAAGCTGAGGTGAATGACAGTGGCACCCCTCTGAGTTGAGGTCAGGTAGTAAATACCTTGGTGATATGTGTGGTTGTGGTGGTGCTGGTGGTGTCTGAGGTGATGGTCTGGGCGCTCATCAACACCCCCGCCTCGGGATCAGCGTCAGCCTGGAACAACACAGACACAATTCATCACCTCAATTGGATGGAAGAACAGGGTCGTATTCCTTAGGCACCGAATGTTGTAAAACGGACTGAAACACGGAGGAACAACTTGGACATTTTTTTGTTGCAATTAGAGTTTTACAACATTTTACATTGTGTGCCCTAATGAGCACTACCCAGGTCAAAAATATACACATTGGAGTATATGAGAATATCCAGAATAGAGCATGAGACATAAGTCTGACGAGAAGGCCTTTACCTCTAGTGACTGGTATGTGACAGTTTTCATTTCCGTGTGTATTACAGGGACCTCCTGGGTCACATCCACCACATCTGCCCTGTTGAAGGTCAGGACCTCTGGAGCCTCCAGCACAGACAACTGAGATAGAGGGACAGAGTGAGAGCAAGAGGGATAGATACAGAGAGTGAGAGAGGGAGGGATAGAGAGAGAGGGAGAGAGATAGAAACAGAGAAATGAAGAGAGGGATGGAGAGAGAAGGAGAGAGAGAGAGAGAGATAGATAGAAACAGATAAATAAAGAGAGATAGAGAGGGATTGAGAGAAATAAAGACATGGATGGAGAAAGAGGGATAGAGAGAGGGAGAGCGAGAGAAAAGGATAGAGAGGGAGAGGGAGATAGAAAGGGAGAAATGAAAAGGGTGCAGAAAATAAGATTTCACCCTTATATTTATTTATGCACACACACAGGCAATCATGTTTGCATGCTCGCACACAATTACATTGTCACCGCCTGTCTACAGGACACACAAGCAATTAATGAATGAATTGAAAGGTCCTAGATATAGGAAAGGGAAAGTACTGAAGGATGCTGTTCATGAGGACCATCCTCTCTCTGATAGAATATTTATACAATTATCAAAATCAATCAAATCAAAATGATAACATAAAATCCCAAAAGCAAATAGCAGAGGTGTTGTTATAAAATAAATAGTCATTTTTTATTATTCACAATGAAAGAGGCTACGACACTTAGTGCATCATCCTGGACCATTCACTAAGAATTCATCACAGTGCACCACAGAGTAAGTCTTATGTGAGATTGTGGAAGCATATTAATTCATTTAGAAGGAAGCCAAATGGGTCTACCTGGTAGGATTGTATTTATAATATATGAAACGGTTCACATAATTCAAAACGTCTGTGGACCGATAGACAATAACCCTGCAACAGACCGCTATCTATTCAATCTGTGCTTCTCATAGACGTGTGTCCATAAAACATTCTAACTCATTGCTGCTCACGATTTGCCACAAAGGTAAACTGCACTGAGTAAAACATTAAAAACAGCTGCTCTTTCCATGACATAGACTGACCAGGTGAATCCAGGTGAAAGCGATGATCCCTTATTGATGTCACTTATTAAATCCACTTCGACCAATGTAGATGAAGGGGGAGGAGACGGGTTAAAGACTTCTAGCAACTGAATATTAGGAAGGTGTTCTTAATGTTTTAAGGTACTCAGTGTATCTGAACATTGAGGAAATAAAGCAACAACAAGTCAGGAAGAAATAAGCCGTCTCCACTATGATACTGTGTGTATATGTGCAGCTCGAAAATATTATGGTGTTTATAGTGGCGCTGTGTGAAAAAAACACAGGCCTGCATACACACAATCACACACGGAAGAAGTCCCTCTATGCAATCTTCAACCGTTTTCAATACCTCCCTGGCTGATATATACAGTATGTACAGCCTGCCTGGCCATGGTAATGCTTTCCAATAGAAAACCCAGTGGGCAGAAACAGGGTCAGGAAACAGGGAAAAGGACAGTCTCCCACCTGCACAACACTGAACACACAGCAGCACAGGCTGGCTGACTGCTACTATTGGCAAAGAGGAGGGTCAGGACTGGGGGAGTTGGGTAGCTGATTCTGTGGTAATACAGCCAAGATTGGGATAAATTGCATGCTTCCTGCTTATTGGCCCTACTAGCTAATGGGAGGCCAAGATTGGGATAATTTGGGGAGAATCTTTCCAGTGATATTACAGGGGAATGGGAAGGCAAGACTGCAACAGATTGAGCACTTTCTAAATAGCATGGGCAACAAGGAATATGAGACGGGGGTAGCTTTTCCAGTGCTATTGTAGGCAAGGAGGAAGGACAATTAAGGATAGTTTAGGGGGGTACTTATGGAGAGGTACTATAGGTCAATGGGGCAACTAGGGAACATTTTGGGGCTCTTTGGGGTGTTACCTCCGAGTGAGCCCTTGCAGCAGCTACCTCCCCACTGAGACTCTGCCAGGACGCTCCAATAAGAGAGGTGTGCACGGGGGAGGGGGGCACGAAGCACCCTCTCCAGTCTTGGCTGTTCTCCTCCTCCGCTTCCTCCTCTGAGACTGACCCTGCTGACTCCTCTCCCTCTGACTGACTGTCCAGCCCAAGGCCTAGGCTTCCACCCAAGCCTGGGGCTGGAGTTTTCTCCTCGGCCTCCGCCTGCTTCACCGCCGCACCTATAGCCTTGTCCACGGCGGCCTTGGCTGCGGCAGTCAGGGCCGGCCCCGCCGAGGCTACGCTAGTGGCGTCACTAGTGTCGCTTGGCGTGTCTGAGTCGTCAGAGTGGTCATCATGCATGCTCAGCCCTGTAAACCCCAGCACGGACTGAGGCCTATCGTCCTCTATCCCTTCCAGTGAGTCTGTCTCTACCTGCTCAGTCTGATGCTCTGCCTGGTTCGCCATGTTGTCAGGCTGGTGGTCAGACTGTTCTGGCTGTGCCAACTTCAACTTAGGCTGGTCCTGGTCCTTTTCTTGTAGGGAAGATACCACCTCTGTCTGCAGCACGATCCGCTCCACCTTCTCTGTTGTCTAACAAAGGAAACAAACAAGACATAACCAACAGTCTACTTGAATCTTCAATATTGATTGAATCTACAGTAGTATGGAAGCAGATTAAAAAATAGCACAGATCTGTAGGGTGTCCAATCAAAAACACATCTTTTGACCAATGAGTAAACTAATGTTAATTGTGCATCGTCCTCTAAGAAAAACCAATGGTCCAAACCTCATGTCTCGATCATAATCCATTCAAAAGTCATTGGAGATTTTACCGTTGTCAGATGGCTAAGATTAGGGTCAAAAACCAGGAAAGCTGCATTGTGTCAGCTAGGCTGGATGCCGTGCAAGAATTAAGGCTATTGGCTACCTGACAGGCTCACTTTCTCCCTGAACTGGTCATCTCTCTTCTCCAATCCGCAGGACATAAAACAATATAGAGGTAAGATAGATATTGATTTTGAGACATGACATAGTAGTATTTTCATATTTTAGTGTACACTTTATTTTAATTTGAAATTCCTGTTATTATTAGAAGATCTCTCACAAAAAAACAAGCACATCTCTATACATTTCAACGGAGCACTGAGTGTATACCAAGCTTTTCATTTTCAAAGCCAGTACATTTAACTCAGCTTGTGTCATGCTAATTTATCTTTTTTTGCGACCCTCTGTAACTTTGAAGACAACCACAAGATATAAAATCCGCAACAGTTGTTATAAGAAACCTGCACCTCTATGTCAACTGTTGTTATAAGAAACTTGCACCTCTATGTCAACAGTTATAAGAAACCTGCACCTCTATGTCAACTGTTGTTATAAGAAACCTGCACCTCCATGTCAACAGTTATAAGAAACCTGCACCTCTATGTCAACAGTTATAAGAAACCTGCACCTCTATGTCAACAGTTATAAGAAACCTGCACCTCTATGTCAACTGTTGTTATAAGAAACCTGTACCTCCATGTCAACAGTTGTTATAAGAAACCTGCACCTTTATGTCAACAGTTATAAGAAACCTGCACCGCTATGTCAACAGTTGTTATAAGAAACCTGCACCTCTATGTCAACAGTTATAAGAAACCTGCACCTCTATGTCAACAGTTATAAGAAACCTGCACCTCTATGTCAACAGTTGTTATAAGAAACCTGCACCTCCATGTCAACAGTTGTTATAAGAAACCTGCACCTCTATGTCAACAGTTATAAGAAACCTGCACCGCTATGTCAACTGTTGTTATAAGAAACCTGCACCTCTATGTCAACAGTTGTTATAAGAAACCTGCACCTCTATGTCAACTGTTGTTATAAGAAACCTGCACCTCTATGTCAACAGTTATAAGAAACCTGTACCTCCATGTCAACAGTTGTTATAAGAAACCTGCACCTCTATGTCAACAGTTATAAGAAACCTGCACCGCTATATCAACAGTTGTTATAAGAAACCTGCACCTCTATGTCAACAGTTATAAGAAACCTGCACCTCTATGTCAACAGTTATAAGAAACCTGCACCTCTATGTCAACAGTTGTTATAAGAAACCTGCACCTCCATGTCAACAGTTGTTATAAGAAACCTGCACCTCTATGTCAACAGTTATAAGAAACCTGCACCGCTATGTCAACTGTTGTTATAAGAAACCTGCACCTCTATGTCAACAGTTGTTATAAGAAACCTGCACCTCTATGTCAACAGTTATAAGAAACCTGCACCTCTATGTCAACAGTTATAAGAAACCTGCACCTCTATGTCAACTGTTGTTATAAGAAACCTGCACCTCTATGTCAACAGTTGTTATAAGAAACCTGCACCTCTATGTCAACAGTTATAAGAAACCTGCACCGCTATGTCAACTGTTATAAGAAACCTGCACCTCTATGTCAACAGTTATAAGAAACCTGCACCTCTATGTCAACAGTTATAAGAAACCTGCACCTCTATGTCAACAGTTATAAGAAACCTGCACCTCCATGTCAACAGATCTTGGTGCTTATTATTGGATGTTAGAGGAAAAGTCCACACTGAACGATTTAGAACGTGAATAATTATATTTGTCTTTTGGTAAAAAAACATTTTAGATTATAAGGAAGTGAAATTTCATCACCAAAGCAAGTTTTTAGCCACTCTGGGTGGATGACCTAGAATCTGCTTCCATACAGTAGGGAAGGGTTACTTCATATGTTAGTACCGATGTGATCTTTCTGAATGCATGTTTAAATCATTTAACATGCTGTGCATTGGATGATTGCTTTGTTCCCCACTTTCGGGTATCAAAATGACCTAAAGGTGGAGAAGAGTTGCAAAATCAAATATGCCAGGTGGGTAACACTCTCACATTCCTCCTCAATAAGGCCCCAGGACCATGTGGTGCCTCTGTCTAGACAAAACATTCCTCCTCAATAAGGCCCCAGGACCATGTGGTGCCTCTGTCTAGACAAAACATTCCTCCTCAATAAGGCCCAGGGACCACGTGGTGCCTCTGTCTAGACAAAACATTCCTCCTCAATAAGGCCCCAGGACCATGTGGTGCCTCTGTCTAGACAAAACATTCCTCCTCAATAAGGACCAGGGACCATGTGGTGCCTCTGTCTAGACAAAACATTCCTCCTCAATAAGGCCCAGGGACCACGTGGTGCCTCTGTCTAGACAAAACATTCCTCCTCAATAAGGCCCCAGGACCATGTGGTGCCTCTGTCTAGACAAAACATTCCTCCTCAATAAGGCCCCAGGACCATGTGGTGACTCTGTCTAGACAAAACATTCCTCCTCAATAAGGCCCCAGGACCATGTGGTGCCTATGTCTAGACAAAACATTCCTCCTCAATAAGGCCCCAGGACCATGTGGTGCCTCTGTCTAGACAAAACATTCCTCCTCAATAAGGCCCCAGGACCATGTGGTGCCTCTGTCTAGACAAAACATTCCTCCTCAATAAGGCCCCAGGACCATGTGGTGCCTATGTCTAGACAAAACATTCCTCCCCAATAAGGCCCAGGGACCACGTGGTGCCTCTGTCTAGACAAAACATTCCTCCTCAATAAGGCCCAGGGACCATGTGGTGCCTCTGTCTAGACAAAACATTCCTCCTCAATAAGGCCCCAGGACCATGTGGTGCCTATGTCTAGACAAAAACATTCCTCCTCAATAAGGCCCCAGGACCATGTGGGGCCTGCCTTCTGTCAATAAGACCCCAGGAACCATGTCCTCCTCAAAACATAATAAGGCCCCAGGACCATGTGGTGCCTCTGTCTAGACAAAACATTCCTCCTCAATAAGGCCCCAGGACCATGTGGTGCCTATGTCTAGACAAAACATTCCTCCTCAATAAGGCCCCAGGACCATGTGGTGCCTATGACTAGACAAATCATTCCTCCTCAATAAGGCCCCAGGACCATGTGGTGCCTATGTCTAGACAAAACATTCCTCCTCATAAACCTGTCCACTGTTTTAATGGCCGGCAGGAAGGAAGGACAGACGGACAGGGGACAGAAAAGCCTGACAGACAACACAGTGGCTACAGTGACAACATTTCCTCAACAACAAACACATCAGTGACAAACAGTACAGATACTGAACAGGTCTTTTGCAAAAGAGATGTGATCTCAATGATAACCTGTATAAAAGGTTTTAAAAAATCCTTTTAACAACTCAGATATGCATGCACTACAACTGCTGTCATCACGTTTGTTGAGTTGTATATTATCTATATGGTATAAGAGGCCACCTTAAACACGGTCTGACTAAAAGCAGGCGAAGCAGTCCAGACCCGCGTGCTGGTCTGATCTCTGGCCGACTGTAAGAGAGCGGTGAGCTCCGGGGACATCTCCTCAAAGGTCGGCTTAGGCTGAGCAGACAGAGAGATGGGGAGAGTACACACAACAGGAGTAGAAGAGAGACACACACAGTTAGATACTGTACATACATAGGAGGAGAGACAAAGAGACAGGTCTTTCACACAATGCCCAGACACAAGCTCGGGGGACGGGGAGGTTGGATGGATTATTCATAAGAGCATTGAGGTGATGATTGATAGCTGAGAAAGGTAAACTTAGAGGATTGGGTTTGAGAAAATTGGGTTTGTCAAATTTTATTCTAAAGTATTCAAAAATATTTATGTCAATCACAACCTAGATTGATTTCCTTATATAAGACAATGCAAGAATTACAAAGGTTTCATCAAATTGGTTTCCAACTATTTTAATCCTTTGTGTGCTATACTATGCAACTCGGAGCAATGCATTTCTTTTACAGAGCACATGGGTAGAAACACCATCCTGTGTCAATCACTGAACTCAAGTTGTTTTTCTCTTGAGAATGTCAGTCATAAAGGCAATAGGTGAGACAGACAAGAGGGTCTTGTGTGTCGGAGGGTCTCCTCTTATGAATAGGGCCAATATCATCATGTCAGATCAAGCTGCAGAGAGGTCAGAGAGCGCAAACCCAGGGAAGTCAAAGTAAAAGTGGCAGGGCTGAAGCAATCAGTGGCATACCAACCATAGTATACCGCACCACAAACCATAGTGGAAAGCATTCATTTGGTGTGGCTAGCAGCATGGGGACCAGCTTAAAACAAAACACGGTTTTCATTTACAAATCAAAATGAAAGAGGTAAACAAATGCCAGTACCCATGGAGCAGCAAGTTTAGTTAAGGCATGCAGATAACAAATGACACCAAATACAGTGGCGAAGGGATCAACTAAACAGAGCAAACTATAGAAGGAAAAAACAGACTCCCATGCAATTCCCATGACCATTCAGTCGAGTGCAAAACAGCGCCGGGTCCAGCCTTGTTGCAGTGGATAAGACGACCAAACAGGCTGGGGCGGAAGTGGCTTGAGGATAAAGTGGGGGTTTGGGGAGGGGGGCGGAAGTGGCTTGAGGATAAAGTGGGGGTTTGGGGAGGGGGGGGGCGGAAGTGGCTTGAGGATAAAGTGGGGGTTTGGGGAGGGGGGACGGAAGTGACTTGAGGATGAAGTGGGGGATTAGGGAGGGGGGGAAGAGGAAGTAGCTTGAGGATAAAGTGGAGGGTTAGGGAGGGGGGCGAAAGTGGCTTGAGGATAAAGTGGGGGATTAGGGAGGGGGGGGAAGTGGCTTGAGGATAAAGTGGGGGATTAGGGAGGGGGGGGAAGGGAAGTGGCTTGAGGATAAAGTGGAGGGTTAGGGAGAGGGGGAAGAGGAAGTAGCTTGAGGATAAAGTAGGGGATTAGGGAGGGGGGGCGGAAGTGGCTTGAGGATAAAGTGGGGGATTAGGGAGGGGGGCGGAAGTGGCTTGAGGATAAAGTGGGGGATTGGGGAGGGGGGCGGAAGTGGCTTGAGGATAAAGTGGGGGATTAGGGAGGGGGGGGCGGAAGTGGCTTGAGGATAAAGTGGGGGATTAGGGAGGGGGGGCGGAAGTGGCTTGAGGATAAAGTGGGGGATTAGGGAGGGGGGGGCGGAAGTGGCTTGAGGATAAAGTGGGGGATTAGGGAGGGGGGGGGCGGAAGTGGCTTGAGGATAAAGTGGAGGGTTAGGGAGAGGGGGGAGAGGAAGTAGCTTTAGGATAAAGTGGGGGATTAGGGAGTGGGGGGCGGAAGTGGCTTGAGGATAAAGTGGGGGATTAGGGAGGGGGGGCGGAAGTGGCTTGAGGATAAAGTGGGGGATTGGGGAGGGGGGCGGAAGTGGCTTGAGGATAAAGTGGGGGATTAGGGGGCGGAAGTGGCTTGAGGATAAAGTGGGGGATTAGGGAGGGGGGCGGAAGTGGCTTGAGGATAAAGTGGGGGATTAGGGAGGGGGGGCGGAAGTGGCTTGAGGATAAAGTGGGGGATTAGGGAGGGGGGGGCGGAACTGGCTTGAGGATAAAGTGAAGGATTAGGGAGGGGGGCGGAAGTGGCTTGAGGATAAAGTGGGGGATTAGGGAGGGGGGAAGAGGAAGTAGCTTGAGGATAAAGTGGAGGGTTAGGGAGAGGGGGGGAGAGGAAGTAGCTTGAGGAAAAAGTGGGGGATTAGAGAGGGGGGGCGGAAGTGGCTTGAGGATAAAGTGGGGGATTAGGGAGGGGGAAGAGGAAGTAGCTTGAGGATAAAGTGGAGGGTTAGGGAGGGGGGGCGGAAGTGGCTTGAGGATAAAGTGGGGGATTAGGGAGGTGGTGCGGAAGTGGCTTGAGGATAAAGTGGGGGATTAGGGAGGGGGTGACGGAAGTGGCTTGAGGATAAAAAGGGGGATTAGGGAGGGGGGCGGAAGTGGCTTGAGGATAAAGTGGGGGTTTGGGGAGGGGGGGGGGAAGTGGCTTGAGGATAAAGTGGGGAATTAGGGAGGTGGGGGTGGAAGTGGCTTGAGGATAAAGTGGGGGTTTGGGGAGGGGGGCGGAAGTGGCTTGAGGATAAATTGGGGGTTTGGGGAGGGTGGGGCGGAAGTGGCTTGAGGATAAAGTGGGGGTTTGGGGTCGAAGTGGCTTGAGGATAAAGTGGGGGATTGGGGAGGGGGGGCAGAAGTGGCTTGAGGATAAAATGGGGGTTTGGGGGGAGGGCGGAAGTGGCTTGAGGATAAAGTGGGGGTTTGGGGGGGGGGCGGAATTGGCTTGAGGATAAAGTGGGGGTTTGGGGAGAGGGGGAACGGAAGTGGCTTGAAGATAAAGTGGGGGTTTGGGGAGGGGGGGAAGTGGCTTGAGGATGAAGTGGGGGATTAGGGAGAGGGGGGAAGCGGAAGTAGCTTGAGGATAAATTAGGGGTCTTGGGAGAGGGGGAGGAAGTAGCTTGAGGATAAAGTGGGGATTTAGGGGGGAAGCGGAAGTAGCTTGAGGATAAAGTGGGGGTTTAGGGGGGGGGAGTAACTTGAGGATAAAGTGGGAGGTTAGGGAGAGGGGGTAAGAGGAAGTAACTTGAGGATAAAGTGGGGGTTTAGGGGGGGGAGCGGAAGTAGCTTGAGGATAAAGTGGGGGTTTAGGGGGGGGAGTAACTTGAGGATAAAGTGGGAGGTTAGGGAGAGGGAGGGAAGAGGAAGTAACTTGAGGATAAAGTGGAGGGTTAGAGAGAGGGGGGGAAGAGGAAGTAGCTTGAGGATAAAGTGGGAGGTTAGGGACAGGGGGTGGAGAGGAAGTAGCTTGAGGATAAAGTGGGAGGTTAGGGAGAGTGGGGAAGGGGTTTCAGGTATTTGGGGGTGGGGGGGTTCATATCATCCTACCACTTTGGAGGGCGATGGGGTTCTGGAAAGATAGGACACAGGGCTGGGGCTCAGACGCAGATCGACCATTTGAGGCTTGGGCATCTTCATTGGGGACTTGGCCATTGGGGACTTGGCCATTGGGGACCGTGGAGAGAGGGGTGTGTGAGGCGCAACAGGGGTGGTGCTCCTGTCTCCCAGAAGAAAAGTCTCCCGTAGCTGCTTCCTGCTGTCCGCTCTCGCGGCATCACTGATGTCCTGGCTGGAGCGGATGGACACTACGGTCCGCATGGCGCCCAGGCCACCGTCGCTGGGCTCGGATGGAGAGGGGGTCCTGGCCTCCTGGATGGTGATCATGGAGGGTCCCATTCCCTCAGATGGAGAGGGGGTCCTGGCCTCCTGGATGGTGATCATTGGGGGTCCGATTCCCTCTATGGGCGGGAGACTCAAGTGGACCGACACTGGCATCTCGTACTCAGTTGACACCGGGATGATCTTCACAGTGGTGGTGGATTGGTCCGCTGCCCTCTTCAGCTCCCTGGCGAACACCGCAGGAACGGCTACCGCCGCCTCCCCGCCATCTTTGGCCTGCGTCGTCATGGTGACGATCTTGCCCGACATGGTGTCGTAGGATTTGCCCAGGGTGTAGGTCTTCTCCTCCATCTCCTCGGCCTTGGACTCTAGTTCACTGCTGAAGCTCTCGTATGGTTTGCCAAACTCCTTGATGACAACGACACCACTGGCGCCGCCGAGCGCTCCTTCAGCCACAGTGTTATCGGCGGCCATATAGTTGACAATGTTTCTCTTTTCGGCTACCTTAGGAGGGACTTTGCTTACTATTACCCACCCGTCAGAGTCCTACATACAAGATACATACAAAGACTGGGGTTAGCCAGTTCAATGGGGGGATAGGACTTCCAATGGCAGTCCCAAGAAGAGCAATAAGGAAGCCATTTTAGACTTGAAGGAACATAGATCACAAACAGCATGAACATAGACAGCAACATATACAATATATATGCAAAAGTATGTGGAGGCCCCTTCAAATGAGTGGATTTGACTATTTCAGCCACACCCGTTGCTGACAGGTGTATAACATCGAGCACACAGCCATGCAATCTACATAGACAAACATTGGCAGTAGAATAGCCTTAGAGCTCAGTGACTTTCAACGTGGCACCGTCATAGGATGCTACCTTTCCAACAAGTCAGTTCATCAAATGTCTGCCCTGCTAGAGCTGCCCCAGTCAACTGTAAGTCCTGTCATTGTGAAGTGGAAACGTCTAGAACACATATGTCAGAGTCAAGGCCCGCGGGCCACATCCGGCCCGCGAGAAGGTTTTTTACGGCCCCTGGGATGATCTTGATTTATTATTAGAACCGGCCCGCAGACCGCA
The DNA here is from genome assembly GCF_036934945.1 of Oncorhynchus masou masou. NCBI lineage: Eukaryota > Metazoa > Chordata > Actinopteri > Salmoniformes > Salmonidae > Oncorhynchus > Oncorhynchus masou. Next base: position 60,498,278 of record NC_088241.1, on the reverse strand, counting down.
GCAAGCCGGCAGCCCGCAGATCTTTTACACGCACCAATACTACATTTCCCACAATGCAACGGTGACGCACCGAGCAGTAGGCTGCTTCATTTCAATATTTATTGGCACAGCAGTCGTCAGCATCACAGTAAAATTTTCTGTGTGACATTACGAGTCATCTGAATGCAATGAACTTGCAGCTGCAGGGTCGGGATCATGTCATCTCTGATATGTACAGTACAGTGAAGGCATTTAAAACCAAACTGACTCTGTGGGAGACGCAGATGCGGAAAGAAAATTTGAGCCACTTTCCCAGCTGCCAGACCATGAAAGAGAAGCTCTCTACCAGTGCGTTCCCGAGCGCACAGTTGGCTGATAAAATAGGTATGCTTGCCGCTGACTTTCGACGCCGAATTGCTGACTTTGAAGCACAAAAAAGCAGGTTGGAACTGCTCGGTAACCCATTTGCTGTTGACGTGGAAAGCTCACCACCAAACCTCCAAATGGAGTTGATTGACCTCCAATGCAATGATGCACTGAGGGCAAAATATGCGGCAGTGGGTGCTGCGGAGTTCGCCCGTTTCCTCCCCGACACAATGCCCCAGCTGCGCATCCAGGCTGCTCAAACGTTGTCTATGTTTGGCAGCACATACCTGTGTGAACAACTTTTTCTTTGATGAACCTGAACAAAACATCACACAGAAGTCGACTTACTGCTGAACACCTCCACTCAATTCTGAGGATTTCCTCAGCTCAGAGCCTTACAACATTGATGAACTTGTGGAAAAGATGGGACACCACCAAGTATCACCCTCAACCTCAAACAAGTGAACATTACTGTGCAATCACATATTTAGAGTTTTTACTCAGTTCAAGTTTAAAAGTTAAAGTTTAATATTTGTTTTCACTGCATGTTACTTCTCCTTAAACAAAGTGTTGTTTTTGATTAATAGATTTTTGCACTTTATTTTATTGTATTTCAATCCAATTATATTTTAAAAATATTTCAGTTGAGTGGATGATAGAAAATTGCTATTATTGTTTTTTTCTTTGAAGTAAATTTAGCCCACTTTTGCTAAAATAGAAAATATAGGCTACTGATGGTGCCTTGAATACCGGTTTCTTTCATTTAATGTTCATGTTATGGGGATTTTTATATAAAGGAAATTTGTCTTTTGTGTCTGTTGAAAATTAAAGATTACTGACAGAGCCATAAGAAAATATTGCTTTATTTATCTGATCATATTGGAATATATTTGTTAGGTTTTCAGTAGGTTCAATTAGGTTCACTAGACTATATGCGTCATTTAAAAATTTTTCAATGAACATTCGAACAGTCCGGCCCTCGGCTTGTAGCTAAAATTTTTATTTGGCCCTCCGTCCATTTGACTTTGACACCCCTGGTCTAGAAGCAACAACGGCTCTGCCACGAAGTGGTGATGAATCACGCTTCACCATCTGGCAGTCCAACGGACGAAAATGGGTTTGGCGAATGCCAGGAGAACGCTACCTGCCCCAATGCATCGTGCCAACTGTCGAGTTTGGTGGAGGAGGAATAATGGTCTGTGGCTGTTTTTCATGGTTCGGGCCCCTTAGATACAGAGAGTGGAAATCTTAACACTACATCATACAATGACATTTTAGACAATTCTGTGCTTCCAAACCTGTGGCAACAGTTTGGGGAAGGCCCTTTCCTGTTTCAGCATGACAATGCCCCCCATGCACAAAGGGAGTTCCATACAGAAATGGTTTGTCAAAATCGATGTGGAAGCACTTGACTCACCTTCACAGAGCCCTGACCTCAACCCCATCGAACACCTTTGGGATTAATTGGAACGCCGACTGTGAGCCAGGCCTAATCGCCCAACATCAGTGCCCAACCTCACTAATGCTCTTGTGGATGAATGGAAGAAAGTCCCTGCAGCAATGTTGCAACATCTAGTGGAAAGCCTTCCCAGAAGAGTAGAGGCTGTTATAGCTGCAAAGAGGGCACCAACTCCATATTAATGCCCATGATTTGGGAATGAGATGTTCGACTAGCAGGTGTCCACATACTTTTGGTCATGTATTGTATCACAGTTGTTAGTTAATACTGTATTGTTAAAAATGGTCTCTCCGTATAGCTCATTCAAGGATTTTTTCTTTATTTGTACTATTGTCTACATTGTAGAATAATAATGAAGACATCCAAACTATGAAATAACACGTATGGATCATGTAGTAACCAAAAAAAGTGTTAAACAAAAAGATTCTTCAAAATAGCCACCCTTTGCCTTGATGACAGCTTTGCACACTCTTGGCATGCTCTCAACCATTCTCTCAACCAGCTTCATGAGGTAGTCACCTGGAATGCTTTTACAACAGTCTTGAAGGAGTTTCCACATATGCTGAGCACTTGTTGGCTGCTTTTTCTTTACTCTGCGGTCCAACTCATCCCAAACCATCTCAATTGGGATGAGGTCAGGTGATTGTGGAGGCCAGGTAATCTGATGCAGCACTCTATCACTATCCTTCTTGGTCAAATAGCCCTTACACAGCCTGGAGGTGTGTTGGGTTGTTGTCCTGTTGAAAAACAAATGATAGTCCTACTAAGCGCAAACCAGATAGGATGGCGTATCGCTTCAGAATGCTGTGGCAGCCATGCTGGTTAAGTGTGCCTTGAATTCTAAATAAATCACTGACAGTGTCACCAGCAAAGCACCCCCACACCATCACACCTCCTCCTCCATGCTTCACAGTGAGAACTACTCATGAGGAGATCATCTGTTCACCTACTCTGCTTCTCACAAAGACACAGCGGTTAGAACCAAAAATCTCAAATTTTGACTCATTAGACCAAAGGACAGACTTTCACTGGTCTAGTGTCCATTGCTTGTGTTTCTTGGCCCAAACAAGGCTCTTCTTATTATTGGTGTCCTCTAGTAGTGGTTTCTTTGCAGCAATTTGAACCATGAAGGCCTGATTCACAGTCTCCTCTGAAAAATGGATGTTGCAATGTGTCTGTTACTTGAACTCTGCGAAGCATCTGTGAAGCATTTATTTGGGGTGCAATTTCTGAGGCTGGTAACTCTAATGAACTTATCCACTGTAGTAGAGGTAACTCTGGGTCTTCCTATCCTGTGACAGTCCTCATGAGAGCAAGTTTCATCATAGTGTTTGATGTTTTTTGTGACTGCACTTGAAGAAACTTTCAAAGTTCTTGCCATGTCTTAAAGTAATGATGGATTGTCATTTTTCTTTACTTATTTGAGCTGTTCTTGCCATAATATGGACTTGGTCTTTTACCAAATAGGGCCGTCTTCTGTATTCCACCCCTACCTTGTCACAACACAACTGATTGGCTCAAACGCATTAAGAAAATAAATTCCACAAATGAACTTTTAACAAGGTACACCTGTTAATTGAAAATGCATTCCAGGTGACTACCTCATGAAGCTGGTTGAGAGAATGCCAAGAGTCTGCAAACGTTGACTGGTACTGTACAGGGTGAAATGAGTCACATTGTCATCCACTGCTGACAATGAATAACATACCCAGCAAACCGGGAACATTCCCAAAATATTAGCATAGATTCCCATTAACTTATAGACTGATAGGGTTTTAACCAACATTAGGATGATAACATCCCAAAAACATTCACATATTTGAAAACAAAATCTATTTATTTTCTTATTTACATTTTTTTAATGAAATATCCTTGGAATGTTCTCCTAAAATTCACTAAAATGTTGTGCACAACATCTGTAACAACCATCACAGAACATTCCCCAAACGTTCCCATTAGGTTTCCAGATAATGTAATAACACAATGAACGAGTAATGTCTCCAGAAAATGTCCCCACAATGTTCCCACCAGACTGTTCCCAGAAACATTCTAGGAACCTTTAAAGAACAGACAAAATGTTTTCTAGGAACGTTCTTGGAACGTCAGGCGAAAGTTTTATACAAACATTCTATAATCATCAGCACGACTGGACAGTTTTTTGGTTAAAAGAACATTTGCTGTGGCCTAATGAATGTTCTGGGAACTGTCACAGAACGAATTAATTGTTGGTTTGCTGGAAAGAAACCTAGTCCTACACACCCAAATGGATCATAGGTTAAATGTGTAAGACTCGTCAATAATTAATTGCCGTAGCTGGCTCTAATCTTGCCAAGCAGCAGAGATGAAGGTTTTCTAATCACACAGAGATACCTGAACCAGGAGATACTTGTATGTAGTGACAGCTTGGCTACCTACCACAGTAGTCTTAGTATCCACAGGGCTGTGCGTGATGTCCTCCTCAACGCTACCGCCAGCAGCCATGGCTCTCTCTCTCTCATCCTCTCCCTCATCCTCTTGGCTCTACATGAATGGAAAAGAAAAAGAAAAAAAGGGAAACAAACAAACAGCATGAATGAACCAGAATTGAAAGTAGCTTTGAGGCGTGTGTGTGTGTGTGGTCTGCATCCTATTGCTGGCACCATTACTCATTACAGAGTGTGTGATATTTACTCATTGTGTTTGATAAGAGTGTGTGTGATATTTACTCATTGTGTTTGATAAGAGTGTGTGTGATATTTACTCACTGTGTTTGATAAGAGTGTGTGTGATATTTACATTGTGTTTGATAAGAGTGTGTGTGATATTTACTTTTGTGTTTGATAAGAGTGTGTGATCTGAGATTTCACCAGCGTGTGACTACAGGACTATAGTATCTCTCCAAACATAGTCACACTGTGGGGTTGATATCGGACATGTGGGTCCAGTAGCTCACACATAAAGAATGAAACAAGGTAGCGAGACTCGGCTGCGTGGTAAAACGGTGTCCTTTCCACACGTAATTGAACCCCAGGTCATCCACCACATTGCTCTTGGAGATCTCCTTGGAGAGGAACTGCTGCGGTGCTGAGACTTCATTTAACCACATCCCAACAGTCATGAAAATAAATACTGGCCCCAAATATGCCGTCGTTGCTGCTGCTACATGAATGAATAAAATATCTCCTTTTCCTGGTTACGCCATCATTGCCATTCTCCCGACTGCTTGATGTCCCCCCCCCCCCCCACTCACACACACACACACACAGACACAGACACACAGACACACACACAGACACACAGACACACACACACACACACACACACACACACACACACACACACACACACACACACACACACACCATCACACACACAAACACACACACACAAACACACACCATGCAAACACACACACACACACACACCATGCAAAAGGAGCAGGGTTTCTTCTCCCTCATCCTCCCTGTCTTTTGAAGCCCCTGCATGCTTCTCCATATATATATATATATATATATATATATATATATATATATATTAGTGCACTAAAATGCTTAGCCGAGAAGGATGTGTCCAATGGTTTCCTTCTGTCTCTCCCTCCCACCTCCGTTTGGCAAGGTCACAGCACGGGGATTTATTACTCGTTCACTGGCCACACTGCTACAAATCAATCGAGCCCTATTCTGATGTCCCACTGTTAATTGTCCCCTGCTCCTTTCAACGCTTGCTCCTTTTATCTACTTTTGGCTTCAATGGTTGGATAAGGTAGCTTACACTTTTTTTTTTTTTGCTTCGTCAAGGAGCCGCATCTGAATCACTTACTTTTTACCGTGGCTTAACTTCCATTGAAAAACAGCTTGATGCTTGGTAACTATTTGAAAACAACACTGGAGAAGAAAGGTAGGTGTCAAATGTTATAATGAGGCAGCGAATCTTTTACAACAGTTGTTCTTCTATCTCCAGTAGCTGGGTGTTAAGCACCGTCCTCCACCTGCATGGATTATTGCATTGTAGCAGACACATCTCAACCTTCTCACACTGTAGCAGATACATCTCAACCTTCTCACACTCTAGCAGACACATCTCAACCTTCTCACACTCTAGCAGATACATCTCAACCTTCTCACACTGTAGCAGACACATCTCAACCTTCTCACACTGTAGCAGACACATCTCTACCTTCACACTCTAGCAGACATCTCAACCTTCTCACACTCTAGCAGACACATTCTGTAGCAGACACATCTCAACCTTCTCACACTGTAGCAGACACATCTCAACCTTCTCACACTGTAACAGACACATCTCAACCTTCTCACACTGTAGCAGACACATCTCAACCTTCTCACACTGTAGCAGACACATCTCAACCTTCTCACACTGTAACAGACACATCTCAACCCTCTCACACTGTAGCAGACACATCTCAACCTTCTCACACTCTAGCAGACACATCTCAACCTTCTCACACATCTCAACCCTCTCACACTGTAGCAGACACATCTCAACCTTCTCACACTGTAACAGACACATCTCAACCTTCTCACACTGTAGCAGACACATCTCAACCTTCTCACACTGTAGCAGACACATCTCAACCTTCTCACACTGTAACAGACACATCTCAACCCTCTCACACTGTAGCAGACACATCTCAACCTTCTCACACTGTAGCAGACACATCTCAACCTTCTCACACTGTAACAGACACATCTCAACCTTCTCACACTGTAACAGACACATCTCAACCTTCTCACACTGTAGCAGACACATCTCAAGCAGACACATCTCAATCTTCTCACACTGTAACAGACACATCTCAACCTTCTCACACTGTAACAGACACATCTCAACCTTCTCACACTGTAACAGACACATCTCAACCTTCTCACACTCTAGCAGACACATCTCAAACTTCTCACCCTCTAAGACATATCTAAATCTTCTCACACTGTAGCAGACAATCTCAACCTTCTCACCCTCTAGCAGACATATCTAAATCTTCTCACACTGTAGCAGACACATCTCAACCTTCTCACACTCTAGCAGACACATCTCAACCTTCTCACACTCTAGCAGACACATCTCAACCCTCTCACACTGTAGCAGACACATCTCAACCCTCTCACACTGTAGCAGACACATATCAACCTTCTCACACTGTAGCAGACACATCTCAACCTTCTCACACTGTAGCAGACACATCTCAACCTTCTCACACTGTAACAGACACATCTCAACCTTCTCACACTGTAGCAGACAAATCTCAACCTTCTCACACTCTAGCAGACACATCTCAACCCTCTCAACTGTAGCAGACACATCTTCTCACACTGTAGCAGACACATCTCAACCTTCTCACACTGTAGCAGACACATCTCAACCTTCTCACACTCTAGCAGACACATCTCAACCTTCTCACACTGTAGCAGACACATCTCAACCCTCTCACACTGTAGCAGACACATCTCAACCTTCTCACACTGTAACAGACACATCTCAACCTTCTCACACTGTAGCAGACACATCTCAACCTTCTCACACTGAGCAGACACATCTCAACATTCTCACACTGTAACAGACACATCTCAACCCTCTCACACTGTAGCAGACACATCTCAACCTTCTCACACTGTAGCAGACACATCTCAACCTTCTCACACTGTAACAGACACATCTCAACCTTCTCACACTGTAACAGACACATCTCAACCTTCTCACACTGTAGCAGACACATTCTCTCACACTGTAGCAGACACATCTCAATCTTCTCACACTGTAACAGACACATCTCAACCTTCACACTGTAACAGACACATCTCAACCTTCTGTAACAGACACTTTCTAACACTCTAGCAGACACATCTCAATCTTCTCACACTTCAGATACATCTCAACCCTCTCACACTGTAGCAGACACATCTCAACCTTCTCACACTCTAGCAGACACATCTCAACCTTCTCACACTGTAGCAGACACATCTCAACCTTCTCACACTCTAGCAGACACATCTCAACCTTCTCACAATGTAACAGACACATCTCAACCTTCTCACACTCTAGCAGACACATCTCAACCTTCTCACACTCTAGCAGACACATCTCAACCTTCTCACACTCTAGCAGACACATCTCAACCTTCTCACAATGTAACAGACACATCTCAACCTTCTCACACTGTAACAGACATATCTCATCTCACACTGTAACAGACATATCTTAATCTTCTCATCTAGCAGACACATCTCAACCTTCAAATCATAGCCTATCAAAGGTGAATTGTTATTTCTCTTTAGATCAGGGTTGTGTATGTACATCTAGCAGGTTTTCTAACCTGATTCAGCTCATCAAGGAGCTAATGAGCAGCTGATTAGTAGAATGGATTAGGAAATGGAACAAAAACCTGCACACTGGCCACCACTGGATTAGATGCCACTAGATTTCTCATGTTGATGTTTCCACCCAGTGAGGTTCTACTAAATGTTTTGTAGAAAATGGAGGGGTCTCTAAAAGGTATGTTGATGTCCCCCTGTCTCTCTCTCTCCATTCTGTCCCTCTCTGATTAAACAATGAACTTACCGGTACCTCGTCGAGTTCCAGGGGTTCGATCATGGGGGCCTCGTCGAGGCGCGGCGAGCGCAGGGGGGACGATGACAGCCTCTTCTCCCATTCGGTAAGGCCAGCCGAGTCGGCGCCCGTCTCCAGGAACGATCTCTTGAGCTCACTGATGTTGGTCGTGTGTTTCAACAGCTCCTCCGGCGTGCCCACTGTGTCCTGAGAAGCAGGAAGAGAAGTAATCTTACCGATAATAACCCTTACTGTTACTGTTAGGGTTAGTTACCGCTAGGGTTAGTTACCATTAGGGTTAGTTACCGTCAGGGTTAGTTACCGCTAGGGTTAGTTACCATTAGGGTTAGTTACCGTCAGGGTTAGTTACCGTTAGGGTAAGTTACTGTTAGGGTTAGTAACGGTTAGGGTTAGTTACAGTTAGGGTTAGTTACCGTTAGGGTAAGTTACTGTTAGGGTTAGTAACGGTTAGGGTTAGTTACCGCTAGGGTTAGTTACCATTAGGGTTAGTTACCGTCAGGGTTAGTTACCGCTAGGGTTAGTTACCATTAGGGTTAGTTACCGTCAGGGTTAGTTACCGTTAGGGTAAGTTACCGTTAGGGTTAGTAACGGTTAGGGTTAGTTACAGTTAGGGTTAGTTACCGTTAGGGTTAGTTGCCGTCAGGGTTAGTTGCCGTTAGGGTTAGTTACCGTTAGGGTTAGTAACGGTTAGGGTTAGTTACAGTTAGGGTTAGTTACTGTTAGGGTTAGTTGCCGTCAGGGTTAGTTACCGTTAGGGTTAGTTACCGTTAGGGTTAGTTACTGTCATTGTTAGTTACTGTTAGGGTTAGTAACCGTTAGGGTTAGTTACCGTCAGGGTTAGTTACCGTTAGGGTTAGTAACCGTTAGGGTTAGTAACCGTTAGGGTTAGTTACCGTTAGGGTTAGTAACCGTTAGGGTTAGTTACCGTTAGGGTTAGTTACCGTTAGGGTTAGTAACCGTTAGGGTTAGTTACCGTTAGGGTTAGTTACCGTTAGGGTTAGTAACCGTTAGGTTAGTTACCGTTAGGGTTAGTTACCGTTAGGGTTAGGGTTAGTTACCGTTAGGGTTAGTAACCGTCAGGGTTAGTTACCGTCAGGGTTAGTTACCGTCAGGGTTAGTTACCGTTAGGGTTAGTTACCGTTAGGGTTAGTTACCGTTAGGGTTAGTAATCGTTAGGGTCAGTTACTGTTAGGGTTAGTAACCGTTAGGGTTAGTTACCGTTAGGATTAGTTACCGTTAGGGTCAGTTACTCTTAGGGTTAGTAACCGTTAGGGTTAGTTACTGTTAGGGTTAGTTACCGTTAGGGTTAGTTACTGTTAGGGTTAGTAACCGGTTAGTTACCGTTAGGTTAGTTACTGTTAGGGTTAGTTACCGTTAGGGTTAGTTACTGTTAGAGTTAGTTACTGTTAGGGTTAGAAACCGTTAGGGTTAGTTACCGTTAGGTCAGTTACTGTTAGGGTTAGTTACGTTAGGGTTAGTTACCGTTAGGGTTAGTTAGGGTTAGTAACCGTTAGGGTTAGTTACCGTTAGTTACCGTTAGGGTTAGTAACCGTAAGGTTAGTTACGTTAGGGTTAGTTACCGTTAGGGTTAGTTAGTTACCGTTAGGGTTAGTTACCGTTAGGGTTAGTTACCATCAGGGTTAGTTACCGTTAGGGTTAGTTACTGTTAGGGTTAGTTACGTTACCATCAGGGTTAGTTACCGTTAGGGTTAGTTACTGTTAGGGTTAGTTACCGGGTTAGTAACCGTTAGGGTTAGTTACTGTTAGGGTTAGTTACCGTTAGGGTTTAGGGTTAGTTACCATCAGGGTTAGTAACCGTTAGGGTTAGTTACTGTTAGGGTTAGTTACCGTTAGGGTTAGTTACTGTTAGGGTTAGTTACCATCAGGGTTAGTAACCGTTAGGGTTAGTTACTGTTAGGGTTAGAAACCGTTAGGGTTAGTTACCGTTAGGGTTAGTTACCGTTAGGGTTAGTAACCGTTAGGGTTAGTTACCGTTAGGGTTAGTTACCGTTAGGGTTAGTTACCGTTAGGGTTAGTTACCGTTAGGGTTAGTTACCGTTAGGGTTAGTAACCGTTAGGGTTAGTTACCGTTAGTAACCGTTAGGGTTAGTTACTGTTAGGGTTAGAAACCATTAGGGTTAGTTACCGTTAGGGTTAGTAACCGTTAGGGTTAGTTACTGTTAGGGTTAGTAACCGTTAGGGTTAGTTACTGTTAGGGTTAGTTACCGTTAGGGTTAGTAACCGTTAGGGTCAGTTACTGTAAGGGTTAGTAACCGTTAGGGTTAGTTACCGTTTGGGTTAGTTACCGTTAGGGTCAGTTACTGTTAGGGTTAGTAACCGTTAGGGTTAGTTACCGTTAGGGTTAGTTACCGTTAGGGTCAGTTACTGTTAGGGTTAGTAACCGTTAGGGTTAGTTACCATTAGGGTTAGTTACCGTTAGGGTTAGTTACTGTTAGGGTTAGTAACCGTTAGGGTTAGTTACTGTTAGGGTTAGTAACCGTTTAGTTACCGTTTGGGTTAGGGTTAGTTACTGTTAGAGTTAGTTACTGTTAGGGTTAGAAACCGTTAGGGTTAGTTACCGTTAGGGTCAGTTACCGTTAGGGTCAGTTACTGTTAGGGTTAGTTACCATTAGGGTTAGTTACCGTTAGGGTTAGTTACCGTTAGGGTTAGTTACCGTTAGGGTTAGTTACCGTTAGGGTTAGTAACCGTTAAAGTTAGGGTTAGTTACCGTTAGGGTTAGTTACCATCAGGGTTAGTTACCGTTAGGGTTAGTTACCGTTAGGGTTAGTTACCATCAGGGTTAGTTACTGTTAGGGTTAGTTACTGTTAGGGTTAGAAACCGTTAGGGTCAGTTACCGTTAGGGTTAGTTACCGTTAGGGTCAGTTACCGTTAGGGTTAGTTACCGTTAGGGTTAGTTACTGTTAGGGTTAGTTACCGTTAGGGTTAGTTACCGTTAGGGTTAGTTACCGTTAGGGTTAGTTACTGTTAGGGTTAGTTACCGTTAGGGTTAGTTACTGTTAGAGTTAGTTACTGTTAGAGTTAGTTACTGTTAGGGTTAGTTACCGCTAGGGTTAGTAACCGCTAGGGTTAGTTACTGTTAGGGTTAGTTACCGCTAGGGTTATTTACCGTTAGGGTTATTTACCGTTAGGTTTAGTTACCGTTAGGGTTAGTTACTGTTAGGGTTAGTTACCGCTAGGGTTAGTTACTGTTAGAGTTAGTTACTGTTAGGGTTAGTTACTGTTAGGGTTAGTTACCGCTAGCGTTAGTTACCGTTAGGGTTAGTAACCGTTAGGGTTAGTTACAGCTAGGGTTAGTTACCGTTAGGGTTAGTTACCGTTAGGGTTAGTTACTGTTAGGGTTAGTTACCGCTAGGGTTAGTTACCGTTAGGGTTAGTTACCGTTAGGGTTAGTTACCGTTAGGGTTAGTTACTGTTAGGGTTAGTTACCGCTAGGGTTAGTTACCGTTAGGGTTAGTTACCGTTAGGGTTAGTTACTGTTAGGGTTAGTTACTGTTAGGGTTAGTTACCGCTAGGGTTAGTAACCGCTAGAGTTAGTTACCGTTAGTTACCGTTAGGGTTAGTTACTGTTATGGTTAGTTACTGTTAGGGTTAGATACCGCTAGGGTTAGTTACCGTTAGGGTTAGTAACCGTCAGGGTTTAGATGTTACATGTGAATGGATGTCAAGTCAATATAGCAGTGTTGTGTTATGTTGTTTCAGATTGTGCAATATGTTTTATGTCCATGAATTTAAAAAAATACTGAAAATAAAATTCCATGGAAAACAAGAATGCCACTGGACGCAAAAGCGCAAGCTAAAAACAAACAAATGAATGAGATAGTGAATGCAATAGAAAATCAACTGTGTTTTGTGAGACAAATTACACATCTGAATCTTTGGAAGAGCAGCTTGTGTGCTGCTATTCAAGTAGCATGGCTAAGTATCACCGTGGTGACAGATTGACAAATGTAATGTCTTTTACTTTGATACATGTTTGTATTATGTTCACAGCTGCAGTATAATGAGCTGAATATATAATGCCATAATCTATCCGAAACAGGCCTTCTTTTCAAATGAATTATCGGCATTTTGCAGTGAATTCTAACTTTCACTTAAGTAACATTTTCACTTAGTCTCCCATTGACATCAATGCATGACTAAATGGAAGTTAGGATTTGCCCCTTTTTAAGGAAGCATTCATAGATATCAATATAACTCAACATCCTCTTACTCTCTATCTAGCAATAACTTCCACCTGGCATATGCTGTTAATCCAGTATGTATTACATTAATAAAACAAAATCCCAAAATAAAAGTTAGCATGTTAGTGAATAAACATCAGACAACATTAGTTCAAAACAACATGGTATCATTAGTTCAACATACCTGTTACAAACCCCTCATGTTGTCTGTTATAACTACCTGTTACAAACATTAGTTCATGTTGTCTGTTATAACAACAAACCCCTCATGTTGTCTGTTATAACTACCTGTTACAAACCCCTATGTTGTCTGTTATAACAGCTATCTGTTACAAACCCCTCATGTTGTCTGTTATAACTACCTGTTACAAACCCCTTCTGTTATAGCTACCTGTTACAAACCCCTCATGTTGTCTGTTATAACTACCTGTTACAAACCCCTCATGTTGTCTGTTATAACTACCTGTTACAAACCTCTCATGTTGTCTGTTATAACTACCTGTTACAAACCCCTCATGTTGTCTGTTATAACAGCTACCTGCTACAAACCCCTTATGTTGTCTGTTATAACCCTGTTACAAACCCCTCATGTTGTCTGTTATAACTACCTAAAACCCCTCATGTTGTCTGTTATAACAGCTACCTGTTACAAACCCCTCATGTTGTCTGTTATAACTACCTGTTACAAACCCCTCATGTTGTCTGTTATAACTACCTGTTACAAACCCCTCATGTTGTCTGTTATAACAGCTATCTGTTACAAACCCCTCATGTTGTCTGTTATAACTACCTGTTACAAACCCCTCATGTTGTCTGTTATAACTACCTGTTACAAACCCCTCATGTTGTCTGTTATAACTACCTGTTACAAACCCCTCATGTTGTCTGTTATAACTACCTGTTACAAACCCCTCATGTTGTCTGTTATAACTACCTGTCTGTTGTCTGTTATAACTACCTGTTACAAACCCCTCATGTTGTCTGTTATAACAGCTACCTGTTACAAACCCCTCATGTTGTCTGTTATAACTACAACTGTTACAAAACCCCTCTGTTATGTTGTCTGTTATAACTACCTGTTACAAACCCCATGTTGTCTCATGTTGTCTGTTATAACTACCTGTTACAAACCCCTCATGTTGTCTGTTATAACTACCTGTTACAAACCCCTCATGTTGTCTGTTATAACTACCTGTTACAAACCCCTCATGTTGTCTGTTATAACTACCTGTTGTTGTCTGTTATAACTACCTGTTACAAACCCCTCATGTTGTCTGTTATAACAGCTACCTGTTACAAACCCCTCATGTTGACGACATAAACAATGGTAAATCCACTGTTACTGTCCAAACCAAGTCTCCACCTTGCACTAGCCTGCAGTTCCATACAATGCCAACCTCTAACATCAGCACACTTTGTCTGACAAACACATTCTCCTGCTTTATTCATCTCATGAGACTGTTCTGGAAAGAAAACGACAGTCCGTTAAATTTTATTACATGTCAAATCTATATCTCCTCGTCGATTGCAGCTGTTGATTGTGCAGCCTTCAGTGATTTTGAATCCTAGGCTCACAGGTTTTGGGTGAAATGGTCGTTTGACCAGCTGTGGATGAAATGAGTGGTAATGAGTGTTAAGGTACTTTAGTTAGCATACCTGTGTCTTTAACTCGGACTCATCTTCCTGGTCCGACTGGCAGCATGGGAAGCACAGAGAGGAATACAACACACGTTATAGCTTACGAGAGGAATTATCAAATAACATCAGATATTGTTGAAATAGAAATGTGAAACCAAAGAACGTAAGATTTCTACAAAAGGAGATGAGAGTTGAGGTGACTAGTGACTACCCATGTTACAAACCTCCGTGGCTGTCAGTTCACCATCGACACCAGTGTCAGTCAGTTCAGTCTGTTTAGTAGTAACACAACAGCATGAGGAGAAAGAGAACCGTGACTGTTACGGTTGAGTATAGCATTTCCCAGAACTCATATTTACCTAAACATTAGCTATTAGGAAAAGTGGCTGAACAAAGTAGTGACAGTAAACTGTTTTCAGGGTAAAGAAAAACTCAACAGGAAATGCATTAAAACATATTCAGATGACCTATGTCAACATAATATCATTTAACTACATTACAGATGACTCCACCAGCTTGAGGTCACTCTCCCACCGTATAAATGTTCATCACGAATGCAATTAATGTTAGTAGTTTGACCTCTGGATTCTACTAAGAACCCTTATCCTAGGTAACTAGTAAGTACAGACATTACATCTGCCAAAGTTCATTCAGGTTAAGCTCCTTGTCATCAATTTGTTCACAAAAAAAAGCGATTTTTATTTCTACATTTCAAATAGTCTGGCCCTGCCTTTCGCTGAGTGTTCTGGCACTGATCTGAACTTGCCGCTCTGCCAGAGTATTGAAGGTTCAGGTCAGTTCTCCATTAGTGACTTATCAGGGACCTGCCTCCCTGATAGAGAGAGTGGCAGAGCGTGAAAGCACAGGGCTACAATGAGATTTGTGCTACTTCGCTACCCTAGAAGGAGAAAGGCCATCTGGCTCTAGTCTGTCTGACAGAATAGCTCTGGCTGGCGCTAGCTACTTTCTACTCTTGGCTCCGGCAATAAACAGCTGTCATTTTCAGAGTGGAATCTGGGTACTCAGAGGAATGTATTATAGAATGCTCTCAGGGGTGGGCAAAGGACCGAGATATTTGATTGGGTGTGGAGAACTATACCTTGGTGTCGTGTCGAATGGGAGAGGTTGGACTTTGTAGAGAGATCTCGGTGGCTTTCGTGGTCTCATCCTCCTCCACCTCTACCTCCACCTCTACTTCCACCTCTACTTCCACCTCTACTTCCACCTCTACCTCCACCTTTACTTCCACCTCTTCCTCTGCCTTCCTCTCCTCCACCCTTTTCTCCGGTGTCACGGTGGTGATGAGGTCGCTCATGGCGATGCCCTTCGCCCTTCCGTATAGGTCCGAGCCCATCTCTGAAGCATGCACATAGACGCACATGCACGCACACGCACGGACACAAGCACGCACATACCCACACACACATACACACACAGATCATTTTCCATTTAGGGAATTGTCATTTTCCTTTAACGGAGGCAATATTGCAGGTCAGCAGGTTGGAGAGGTAATGCTAATGAGCTACAGTCTGTATCCGCATAGTCATCACAGCCATTGACTCAGGAGATACAGGAGATATTAAATCCCATTCTTGTTGATAATAACAAATAATAACATATTATCAACATCAGAGCTTTTCTATCAGATATGATCTGTAATTAAAGCAATATTCTGAAATCATTGTGTGGTTTGAAATGACAAAGCTAGCCCTGAACATTTCATATACAAAAGTATGTGGACACCACCACAGCATACATTGACATTCTAGACAATTATGTGCTTCCAACTTTGTGGCAACAGTTTGGAGAAGGCCCTTTCCTGTTTCAACATGACAATTCCCTGCGCACCAAGCGAGGTCCATACAGAAATGGTTTGTCGAGATCGGTGTGGAAGAATTTGACTGGCCTGCACAGAGCCCTGACCTCAACCTCATCAAACACCTTTGAGATAAATTGGAACGCCAACTGCTAGCCAGTTCTAATCGCCCAACATCAGTTGCCAACCTCACTAATGCTCTTGTGGCTGAATGGAAGCAAGTCCCTGCAGCAATGTTCCAACATCTAGTGGAAAGCCTTCCCAGAGGAGTGGAGGCTGTTATAGCAGCAAAGGGTGGAACAACTCCATATTAATGCCCATGATTTTGGAATGAGATGTTTGATGAGCGGGTGTCCACATATTTTAGTCTTATATAGATCATGTAGTGTAGCTGCTCATAGAATCTAATCAGCAGTATGATATTATACAACAATATCATCAAGAGTTTCAGGTAAAACAGTAAGCAACTAGTGAAATACCAGGGTCCACATCTAGGAGGAGAAAAGGGGGTTTTCTGATTTGCTATCAGTTTCCGTGCAGAGGTTTTTCTGATTGGTTGACAACTCTCATCATAAATGCTCTCTATTAACGTCTTCTTGGACTGGAATGCTACATTCCTGATAACCTGTCATGTTTAAGCTCCTCGATACGCAGAGGCCTTACAAACATCCTTTAACTTACCGCAGCTTTGGAATTTTCCCCATTGACTGCTCAAACTACTTGTTAAAGGCTCCTTTCACACACTGAAATATCAATTTTAAAAAGCTACTGCATCAGCGTGTAAACGAGTCAGGAAATCCAAAGGTATTGGATGTGCTGTTAACTGACACATAAAACGCTGCTCCGTCGTTGCTATGAGTCAGTTACAGATGAGAGAATGGACTGCATCCCTGTTGTGGACCCAAACACAGCTAAGAAGCTGTATTCTATCATTCAGCCAAGAAAAACACATATCCTAACCAATATTAACTGTATCTAGGTTAACTTGTACCATCTCCCTACATCTGTGACGGCACAGAATGCACTCTGACTCAATTTTTACGAGCTGGGAGAAAAAGTGAGTAAATGTCAAGTCTCCTTATAGATACGGGCAACATTAACCAATAGCGGCCAAGCTAACACAACAAGGCGTTTTTTGTTTCCTCCATATTTTTTTGAAACAAACAACTGCAAGTGAACAGCTGTGAAGCGAAGGCCATGGTGCATTCACATGCTAGGCAGGGAGCTCCCCCAATCAGCACGGGAGCATGCAAGCCTGGTCAGCACTGAGGGGGGAGTCTCTAAAAAGGGCCCAAAATACAAAACAAAAATGGCCCTCGTCAAAAATAGGAAAAGGGAAGAAGCATAAATGTGATAATTAACTAGCAGACATAGCTAGCAGGGGCTACATCTACTGTTAGCATGTACAGAGACACACAGTGCATGATATCTACCTGTTGGTTTAGCGACGTTAAAACTAGCAGGTGGTTCAATTCTCGGGGATACAGACTGGGGGGTATTCCTTTTGGGTGAACTCCTTTTGGGTGAACTCCTTTTGGGTGAACTCCTTTTGGGTGAACTCCTTTTGGGTGAACTCCTTTGGGTGAACTCCTATTGGGTGAACTCCTTTTGGGTGAACTCCTTTTGGGTGAACTCCTATCGGGTGAACTCCTATTGGGTGAACTCCTATTGGGTGAACTCCTTTTGGGTGAACTCCTATTGGGTGAACTCCTTTTGGGTGAACTCCTATTGGGTGAACTCCTTTCGGGTGAACTCCTTTTGGGTGAACTCCTATTGGGTGAACTCCTTTTGGGTGAACTCCTATTGGGTGAACTCCTATTGGGTGAACTCCTTTTGGGTGAACTCCTTTTGGGTGTACTCTGCGGAGCTGAGGAGGATTGCATAGAAATTCAATATTAACATGATGATGTAATAGTATTCAAATCTGAGCATTAGGGAGTCAGCTGAGCACTTGAGAGAATATTGTTGGTTTATATTATAATTCTGTAGAGATATTGACTATAGATTTGAATACATGAATGTTAAAGGATGTGTAAGTTGTGTCTGATTCACAGTGTTATGGAAAGCCTCAGACTAAGAGATGGAGTTGAGTCTTACAGTGCTAGAGGATGGATACACTTTCGGATGGGAGGAGAACCAACCGTCAGACACTGAACTGGCTCCCATTAATGAGGAGTTGAGACATAAATATCAATGTTGCCTTTTCGGTCCAATGATAATGACGAGTCTGAATCTAATACGGGCCCCGAGGAGGCTCATATTAAATTGGCACCACACCCAATTGGCAGAGTCTCTCTGCCACATCAGTTAGCTAGTGAAATTCCGCCAAAAGAGCTCGTCACCCCGAGATGAGACATCAGCTGGGGACGCCAGTTACAACAACATTTACATTCAAATGGACCGGTTTTCATCCACAGTTCTGATACGATAGTGACGACCCATGCCGGCAATCAAGACAAAGACAGCTGGCTCACAGAGCTCTGGAAGGGGCATAAATCAAATTAAAAAACAAATTCTCCAATTAATCAGTGAACGGGGCCGAACAGGGGAGAACTGGGGGTTAAAGGGGAGGACGGGGAGAACAGGTGGGAACAGGGGATTACAGGGGAGAACAGAGAGAATGGGGATTACAGGAGAGAACAGAGAGAATGGGGGAGAACAGAGAGAATGGGGGAGAACAGAGAGAATGGGGGAGAACAGAGAGAATGGGGGAGAACAGAGAGAATGGGGGAGAACAGAGAGAATGGGGGAGAACAGGGGGTTACAGGAGAGAACAGGGAGAATGGGGGAGAACAGGGGGTTACATGGGAGAACAGGGAGAATGGGGGAGAACAGGAGAGAACAGGGGAGAACAGGGCTTTACAGTGGAGAACATGAGGTTACAGGGGGGGGTTACAGGAGAGAACAGGGAGAATGGGGGATAACAGGAGAGAACAGGGCTTTACAGGGGAGAACAGGGAGAATGGGGGATAACAGGGGGTTACAGGGGAGAACAGGGAGAATGGGGGAGAACAGGGGGTTACAGGGGAGAACAGGGAGAATGGGGGATAACAGGGGGTTACAGGGGAGAACAGGGAGAATGGGGGAGAACAGGGGGTTACAGGAGAGAACAGGGGAGAACAGGGAGAATGGGGATAACAGGAGAGAACAGGGGAGAACAGGGGGTTATAGGGGAGAACAGAGAGAATGGGGGAGAACAGGAGAGAACAGGGGAGAACAGGAGAGAACAGGGGAGAACAGGGAGAACAGGGGAGAACAGGGGGTTATAGGGGAGAACAGAGAGAATGGGGGAGAACAGGAGAGAACAGGGGAGAACAGGAGAGAACAGGGGAGAACAGGAGAGAACAGGGGGTTACATGGGAGAACAGGAGAGAATATGGGAGAACATGGGGTTACATGGGAGAACAGGGTGAATGGGGAGAACAGGAGAGAACAGGGGAGAACAGGAGAGAACAGGGGAGAACATGGGGTTACATGGGAGAACAGGGAGAATGGGGAGAACAGGAGAGAACGGGAGAACAGGAGAGAACAGTAGAGAACAGGGGAGAACAGGGGAGAACATGGGGTTACATGGGAGAACAGGAGAGAACAGGGGAGAACGGGTGGGAACAGGGGAGGACGGGTGGGAACAGGGGAGAACATGGGGTTACATGGGAGAACAGGGAGAATAGGGAGAACAGGAGAGAACAGGGGAGAACAGGGGGTTACATGGGAGAACAGGAGAGAACATGGGAGAACATGGGGTTACATGGGAGAACAGGGAGAATAGGGAGAACAGGAGAGAACAGGGGAGAACAGGGGGTTACATGGGAGAACAGGGAGAATAGGGAGAACAGGAGAGAACAGGGGGTTACATGGGAGAACAGGAGAGAACATGGGGTTACATGGGAGAAAATGGGGTTACATGGGAGAACAGGGAGAATGGGGAGAACAGGAGAGAACAGGAGAGAACAGGGGGTTACATGGGAGAACATGGGGTTACATGGGAGAAAATGGGGTTACATGGGAGAACAGGGAGAATGGGGAGAACAGGAGAGAACAGGGGAGAACAGGGGGTTACATGGGAGAACAGGAGAGAACATGGGGTTACATGGGAGAAAATGGGGTTACATGGGAGAACAGGGAGAATGGGGAGAACAGGAGAGAACAGGAGAGAACAGGGGAGAACATGGGGTTACATGGGAGAACAGCGAGAATGGGGAGAACAGGAGAGAACAGGGGAGAACAGGAGAGAACAGGGGAGAACATGGGGTTACATGGGAGAACAGGAAAGAACAGGGGAGAACGGGTGAGAACAAGGAGAACGGGTGGGAACAGGGGAGAACATGGGGAGAACGGGTGGGAACAGGGGAGAACGGGGAGAACAGTGGAGAACGGGTGGGAACAGGGAGAACAGGGGAGAACGGGTGGGAACAGGGAGAACGGGGAGAACAGGGGAGAACGGGTGGGAACAGGGGAGAACGGGTGAGAACAAGGAGAACGGGGAGAACGGGTGAGAACGGGAGAACGGGTGTGAACGGGTGGGAACAGGGGAGAACGGGGGAATGGGTGAGAACAAAAGCAGAGGGTGCGTTGCCGAGTGAAGATGTCAAAATAACACAATGGGGGCGTCTGATAAATTCCTGTGGCGAGTATCCATTCCCTCTTCGTACA
This sequence comes from Oncorhynchus masou masou, assembly GCF_036934945.1. Taxonomy (NCBI): domain Eukaryota; kingdom Metazoa; phylum Chordata; class Actinopteri; order Salmoniformes; family Salmonidae; genus Oncorhynchus; species Oncorhynchus masou. The sequence goes on along the minus strand of NC_088241.1, from coordinate 60,477,599 downwards.
CAGCCGCTGTCACTATGAGCCATCTAACTGCAGCTACCTCTGTGAGCTGGCCTGAAAAATAAAGGGCATTACTCATGGTCTGGGACTGGTTGATAAAGACAGGGGAGAGGGGCACAGCCCTGGGTACTTTGAGGGGATGAAAAGGCGATGTGAGTGCAGAGCAGCGAGGATAAAACAATGGCTACAAGCTGTAATGAGTCTGAGCGACATACTGAGGCTTTAGCAACTTCACAGCACGGCTGCTTAGGGAGGTTCATGCTTTCATGTAGACTGGGAAACGGTGACGCTATCAAGCAAACGGCCACATTCAAGACAAACGGTTGAACAAAATGGCTCTGTGGAGAAGATAAAGTTGCATTGTTGTAGGGAATTTCAAGGGAAGTATACAAAATACCAATTCCCTATTCACGCCAGTGGCACTAGTCAGCCAATGACAGGTCTGGAAGGACCTGAGGCAATGTCGATTGTTGTGAAGACCAAATCAAGTGTAATTGATTGACAGATGTCACAAGGTGTGCAGTGGTATGGCCATTATGACAGATGGGTTCATTGATTGATTGGTGCCTGAGCTGTATGGTCAAATGTACTGTCCTCTTGACACCCTATCAGCTGAATTCAACAGCATAAGAGATAGTAACTTCAAAATAGGCTGGACATAGAGACAGAGGGGGACAAGGACAACATGATTTTCTTGTTCATTTAGGTTGAGTCGTTTTTGGTTGATGTCCTGTACCTAGCTTTATGGTGGCGCACTCAATGCTTTCAGGCTAACTTTCCCAACACAAACTCTATGGGAAGAAATGTGACACAATCCTCTTTCATTCCTAAGAGAAATGTTGATGGAACTACGAACCTCCGTCCAGGCTGCGCGACATGATGTAGCGCTTGCTGGTGGAGCGCTCGAAGCGGGGCGCCGGACGGACGATCTGGGAGCTGGCTCGTCGCGTCTGGGCCTGGGTTCTCCCACTGTATCGGAACTTAGAGCCCAGATTTATGAACTTCTTGGGGGGAGTTTCTGGAGACACCAACCTAGAGGACAGAGAGGAATGGTGAGGTCAGGAGAACAAGGAGGAGGTCAAGAAAGCCACACTATTACAGCAGGGATAGGAAAATGATCCCGGAGGGAAGCAGGGCATGCAACTTTTACTCCAACCCAGTGTGAAGATATACAATAGCTATAAATTTACTTTCAAAACCCTCCACTGAAATGGCAGATGTCTACACGTTGAGGTGGTGGCCCATGTCTCACCTGAAAAAGGTGTGGTGCTCCACGCAGACTTTCCATAGTCTCTTGGCCGCCCGATGGTTGGGGAGCTTGAACCCGATGGTGCTTTCAAACTGCTCAAACTGACGGCAAAACATACAGAAAAACCACACACACACACGTCATTCTATGTGATGTCATTCTATGTGATGTCATTCTATGTGATGTCATTCTATGTGATGTCATTATTTGTGATGTCAATTCTATGTGATGCCATTCTATGTGATGCCATTCTATGTGATGCCATTCTACATACATGAAACAGGATAGGGACACTTGTTTCATGTGAGGTGCTTTCATGTTAGGAGGGCCATGCTGACATGCTTACCTCTCCGGGGCGTATTTTGATGTAGAAATTATTCCTTTTATAGGAGATCTTGAGGACCTTGGGCCAGGCGAACCTGTTGATGCGCAGGCGGTCACGGTAGATCAGAAGACCGCTAGAGCACACGCCCAACATGATCTCAACACCCTCAGAATCCTGGGAAGGACCGGCAGGAACACACACCGTGGTCAACAACTTGACACTACTCAAACTACACTTTTTATTTGATTCTTTATTGCAAAATTCTTGAAACATCTGCAAACTGGTATAAAATAAAAAAAACAGGGAACTTTGGGAAAGTGTCTGGAATGTTGCAACTCAAACTAGTTTCACATTGAGGTAGCCTGGGTGTCAGTCAGTTTGGCCTTGACTCAACGCACTTTTGGATGTTGTCCTCAGTTCACTGTCGGCAGGGCTCGTCAACTCCATGCATGAAGGGCCAAAGTGCTCCTGCTTTTCTTTACTACCTAGTAGTTCATTGAATGATGAATGTTACTAATTGACCCAGAGAGTACCGAGGGGTTTCGGCCCTCCAGGCCTGGTGTTAAACGGTCCTGTTCTACAGTATGTCCACTCTTTACTAGACTCCGATACCAAGTGGAAATAAGAGAGCATCCTCTTTTATTTCTTATTTAGCGTGTTTTTTATTAGTGTTTTTTAATATACTTTTTAAAAAGATTGTTGGGTAGGGCTTGCAAGTTCAGCATTTAACTGTACTTGTGCATGTGACAAATAAGATATGTACATGATAACAGGAAAGTTGACTAATGCCAAAACAAACTGAAAACCAGGCGAAAAAAGGTTTCTTGATTGTAAAAAATAAAATTGGTTCACAATATCCAGACACCACCACTTTCTCCTACAAGATAGACGGCCTAAGACAACTGGCGATACAGCAAGCCAATTACAAAGCATTTCTCAATGACGGATTCAAATTAGCTTTGTAATTTAAATAAAATGAAATCATCATGAGAGCTGTTGTAATGTCGACGGACATATTTCACCGAAACCAAGAACTCGAGAGACAAGAAATGGACTTACATTAACCAATTATTTATCCTAAAACTATCTATTTTCACAACTCCCACTTTCACTAGTGATATATCTGGCTTTATAGCCAGGAGCAGGTCTTGGGCTCTTTCTCAATTGCCTAAAAATTCTGTCCTCTCCTCCTCTCCTTCATTGCACTGATCTGAAAGAGGTGAGGTGACCAGGTGAAAGAAGTGACCAGGTGAGAAGAACCAACCAGGTGAAAGAAGTGACCAGGTGAAAGAACCGACCAGGTGAAAGAGGTGACCAGGTGAAAGAACCGACCAGGTGAAAGAGGTGACCAGGTGAAAGAAGTGACCAGGTGAAAGAACCGACCAGGTGAAAGATATCCTTCCTGTGTGGCCCTGTCCGGGGGTGTCCTCGGATGGGGCCACAGTGTCTCCTGACCCCTCCTGTCTCAGCCTCCAGTATTTATGCTGCAGTAGTTTATGTGTCAGGGGGCTGGGGTCAGTTTGTTATATCTGGAGTACTTCTCCTGTCCAATTCAGTGTCCTGTGTGAATCTAAGTGTGCGTTCTCTAATTCTCTCCTTCTCTCTCTCGGAGGACCTGAGCCCTAGGACCATGCCCCAGGACTACCTGACATGATGACTCCTTGCTGTCCCCAGTCCACCTGGCCGTGCTGCTGCTCCAGTTTCAACTGTTCTGCCTTATTATTATTCGACCATGCTGATCATTTATGAACATTTGAACATCTTGGCCATGTTCTGTTATAATCTCCACCCGGCACAGCCGGAAGAGGACTGGCCACCCCACATATGCTCTCTCTAATTCTCTTTCTTTCTCTCTCTCTCAGAGGACCTGAGCCCGAGGACCATGCCCCAGGACTACCTGACATGATGACCCCTTGCAGTCCCCAGTCCACCTGGCCGTGCTGCTGCTCCAGTTTCAACTGTTCTGCCTTATTATTATTCGACCATGCTGGTAATTTATGAACATTTGAACATCTTGGCCATGTTCTGTTATAATCTCTACCCGGCACAGCCAGAAGAGGACTGGCCACCCCACATAGCCTGGTTCCTCTCTAGGTTTCTTCCTAGGTTTTGGCCTTTCTAGGGAGTTTTTCCTAACCACTGTGCTTCTACACCTGCATTGCTTGCTGTTTGGGGTATAAGGCTGGGTTTCTGTACAGCACTTTGAGATATCAGCTGATGTACGAAGGGCTATATAAATAAATTTGATTTGATTTGATTTGAAAGAGGTGACCAGGTGAAAGAGGTGACCAGGTGAAAGAGGTGACCAGGTGAAAGAAGTGACCAGGTGAAAGAACTGACCAGGTGAAAGAGGTGACCAGGTGAAAGAAGTGACCAGGTGAAAGAACCGACCAGGTGAAAGAACCGACCAGGTGAAAGAAGTGACCAGGTGAAAGAACCGACCAGGTGAAAGAGGTGACCAGGTGAAAGAGGTGACCAGGTGAAAGAAGTGACCAGGTGAAAGAGGTGACCAGGTGAAAGAGGTGAACAGGTGAAAGAACCGACCAGGTGAAAGAACCGACCAGGTGAAAGAGGTGACCAGGTGAAAGAACCGACCAGGTGAAAGAACCGACCAGGTGAAAGAGGTGACCAGGTGAAAGAACCAACCAGGTGAAAGCCAGTCTAATGATGATCTTCCACCATCTTGTTTTGACCTGTCATGTTCCAATCAGTGCAGATGAAGTTAAGGAGACGAGGGGAGCACAGATTTTGAAGAGAATTTAAAGAGCACACTGATGTACTTGTCGTAGCTATGAAAATGTGTACTGAACAAAAATATAAACGCAACATGCAACAATTTTAAAAGATTTTAATGAGTTACAGTTCATAGAAAGAAATCAGTGAACTGAAATTCATTAGGCCCTAATCTATATTTCACATGACTGGGCAGGGATGCAGCCATGTGTGGGCCTGTGAGGGCATAGGCCCACCCACTTTAGAGCCATGCCCAGCCATTCAGAATGACCCCCCACACACACACAGATATTTTAATGAACATTAAAATATCTGGCAACAGCTCTGTTGGACACTCCTGCAGTCAGCATGCCAATTGCACACTCCCCCAAAACGTGAATCATCTGTTGCATTGTGTTGTGTGACAAAACTGCACATTTTAGAGAGGACTTTATTTGACCCCAAGCACAAGGTGAACCTGTGTAATGATCATTCTGTTTAATTCGCTTTGTGATATGTCACATCTGTCAGGTGGATGGAATATCTTGGCAAAGGAGAAATGCTCACTAACAGGGATGTAAACATATTTGTGCACAACATTGCGTAGCGTTTATATTTTTGTTCAGCTTAGTTTAGGGTAGTAACGAGCAGCACTCAGGTATGTTCAGCTGTGTTGCACTATGAACTGTGTTCCAGTTTCATAGATGCAGAAGGTCTACAATGCAGCAGGAAGCATTTTGTCTAAACTTTCATTCGCACACCGCAATATGATGGCATTGCAAGGCCAGTGAATGTAATGGTGATTGAGGAGTCTGTCACTCATGAGGCAAAGCCTTTGACTGCAGTGACATCTACTCTGGTCTGAAATCTAATGCCATGTTCCAATTATCACACTAGCATACCACCTGAAATGCATTCCTGATTGCTTCATTCAAGTGGCATGTTAGTGTGGATATTGGAACGTAGCCTATGTGGTGCTAAGGTGGCAGATACTAGTCACATGACATCACGATGATGAGGCCTTCCCCAAAAGGTCTTGAAGTCTGCAGATCAACACAGTCGTGGTGTCACAGAGCAGATGGGGGGACAGAGGGGGTCCACAACTCCCTGTGAGTGGGATATATATGCACTGGGGCTATGAAGGGTGGGGGGGTGATGTCCTATACCTCACAACAGCCACCTAAGAGACTACAACTACAGGCATCCACAATGTCAACTCGAAACTGTGGTGAGCCAACCCCACAGCTCCAAACAATGGACTCTAACAGGTCATGCACGAAGACAGGGGTTTTCAGACAGGGACACATGTAACATACATGTAACTCTACATACACACAAACAAAATGCAAGCCTTACCTCGCCCTTAGCTGGAGACAAGCACTCAAACAGGCTTCCTACCAACTAGGACATTCAGTAAGAATAAGAAAACACAATCATAGGCTGTTCTGACCAGAGGGAAGGTTTCCATGCTATCAGTGTGATCTCTTATTTGGTTATTAACGCAAATCTGAAGTGAAATAGCTGCATGTAATTATTTCATTATTATTATATTTCAAGACAAAACAATACGCTTACTCTATTACACATTTGGTGTGAGGAGGTGAATGGTTTTTCCATTATTGCGTTGATTCACATGAGGTCAGATGATATAACCCAATCAATCGTTGGGTCAGGCTATATATACATGGCTGACAATGGAATTGTATTATCATTTTGTGGCATCCAATTGGTAGTTACAATCTTGTCTCACCGCTGCAACTCCCGTAAGGACTTGGGACAGGCGAAGGTCAGGAGCCGTGCGTCCTCCGAAACACAACCCAATCAAGCCGCGCTGCTTCTTTGACACAATGCTCACTTAACCCGGAAGCCAGTCACATCAATGTGTCATAGGAAACACCGTGCACCTGGCGACCGTGCCAGCGTGCACTGCGCCCGGCCTGCCACAGGAGTCACTTGTGCATTATGGGAAAAGACATCCATGCCGGCCAAACCCTCCCCTAACCCGGACGACGCTGGGCCAATTGTGCACCGCCCCATGGGTCCCCGGTCGCTACCAGCTGGGACCGAGCCTGGAATCTCTAGTGGCACAGCTAGTAACTGTGATGCAGTGCCTTAGACCACTGCACCACTCAGGATGCCACGGCAACAGAAATACAAATGTCCAAACAATATTTTTTGATGAAGACAAAAATGTGCCATATTTGTAAAATGTTGAGCTAAGATCTAAAAAAAAAAAAAAAAAAAAAAAAAAAAAAAAACTGTTTCTCCTCTCCTATCGTTCCTTGAGTATAATCTATCTGATACTGGAATTTTATCTGACTGTGCCATATGCATTCAAATCTATGTTATTTTATCTGACTGTGCCATATGCATTCAAATCTATGTTATGTTATCTGACTGTGCCATATGCATTCAAATCTATGTTATATTATCTGACTGTGCCATATGCATTCAAATCTATGTTATTTTATCTGACTGTGCCATATGCATTCAAATCTATGTTATTTTATCTGACTGTGCCATATGCATTAAAATCTATGTTATTTTATCTGACTGTGCCATATGCATTCAAATCTATGTTATTTTATCTGACTGTGCCATATGCATTCAAATCTATGTTATTTTATCTGACTGTGCCATATGCATTCAAATCTATGTTATTTTATCTGACTGTGCCATATGCATTCAAATTAATGTTATTTTATCTGACTGTGCCATATGCATTCAAATCTATGTCGGCGAATTGAGCCAGAGTTTTTGATTTACTTGGTTACTTAGATTTGGGTAGTTAGTCCTAAAATGTGATCCCCAGCTGACATTGCAAACAACAGAAACAAGCAACATAGTTACAAAGGAACAATATTCAACACAAAACAGACATTAGCAAGTAATAGGTAGACCATGTCTAGAGAACACACCTCTGATAGGCTAAATTCAGACCATATATAGGGAACACACCTCTGATAGGCTAAATTCAGACCATATATAGAGAACACACCTCTGATAGGATAAATTCAGACCATATATAGAGAACACACCTCTGATAGGATAAATTCAGACCATGTCTAGCGTACACACCTCTGATAGGCTAAATTCAGACCATATTTAGAGGACACACCTCTGATAGGATAAATTCAGACCATGTATAGTGAACACACCTCTAATATGCTAAATTCAGACCATGTACAGCGAACACACCTCTGATAGGCTAAATTCAGACCATGTCTAGCGTACACACCTCTGATAGGCTAAATTCATAAATTTAGTAGCAAGGTTAAACTAAACTAAACTTATTTCTCCGAGACCTGGGTTTTTGAAGTGTCACTGAGAGCAGTACACAACACCATGGATTGGACCTGAAGTGGGTTTTGAGGTGTCACTGAGAGCAGTACACAACACCATGGATTGGACCTGAAGTGGGGTTTGAGGTGTCACTGAGAGCAGTACACAACACCATGGATTGGACCTAAAGTGGGGGTTGAGGTGTCACTGAGAGCAGTACACAACACCATGGATTGGACCTGAAGTGGGGTTTGAGGTGTCACTGAGAGCAGTACACAACACCATGGATTGAACCTGAAGTGGGGTTTGAGGTGTCACTGAGAGCAGTACACAACACCATGGATTGGACCTGAAGTGGGGTTTGAGGTGTCACTGAGAGCAGTACACAACACCATGGATTGGACCTGAAGTGGGGTTTGAGGTGTCACTGAGAGCAGTACACAACACCATGGATTGGACCTAAAGTGGGGGTTGAGGTGTCACTGAGAGCAGTACACAACACCATGGATTGGACCTAAAGTGGGGGTTGAGGTGTCACTGAGAGCAGTACACAACACCATGGATTGGACCTAAAGTAGGGGTTGAGGTGTCACTGAGAGCAGTACACAACACCATGGATTGGACCTAAAGTGGGGGTTGAGGTGTTACTGAGAGCAGTACACAACACCATGGATTGGACCTAAAGTGGGGGTTGAGGTGTCACTGAGAGCAGTACACAACACCATGGATTGAACCTAAAGTGGGGGTTGAGGTGTCACTGAGAGCATTACACAACACCATGGATTGGACCTGAGGGTTCAAACAACAATGATCCAAATTGCTATTGAAGCTGCTGGGGGTCAAATGACAGGGAACCAGGCAGCATCATGCAGCTGCTGGGGGTCAAAGGGCAGGGAACCAGGCAGCATCATGCAGCTGCTGGGGGTCAAAGGGCAGGGAACCAGGCAGCATCATGCAGCTGCTGGGTGTCAAAGGGCAGGGAACCAGGCAGCATCATGCAGCTGCTGGGGGTCAAAGGGCAGGGAACCAGGCAGCATCATATGCAGCGGATGGGGGTCAAAGGGCAGGGAACCAGGCAGCATCATGCAGGCCATAACAATAGGGCTTTTTAAATTTATGACAGGGCAGGCATTTTGAAAAACAACAACAGGGTTGGGGTCAATAACAGGTAGCCTGTTTTGTAAAAGTTGAATTATGCCACTTTACCTTGGCATGGTGCAGGTCAACTCCGTACATGGACAGCTTCTTCACGTTTTCCAGGAAGTGCATCTCAGCGTCAGCTGGCGTCATTCCTCTGGAGAGATAAAGATACACACAGCTTTTTGTATGGGTTTTTGACAGCTACTTTTGAGACCATGACCTTCTCTTCCATTAGGTCAGACAGACGGACAGACACATGTACAGACCACCAGACTGACTTGTAGTTCTAGAGAGACAGACGAACAGACCACCAGACTGACTTGTAGTTCTAGACAGACAGACGAACAGACAACCAGACTGACTTGTAGTTCTAGAGAGACAGACGAACAGACCACCAGACTGACTTGTAGTTCTAGACAGACAGATGAACAGACAACCAGACTGACTTGTAGTTCTAGAGAGACAGACGAAGAGACAATCAGACTGACTTGTAGTTCTAGACAAACAGACGAAGAGACAATCAGACTGACTTGTAGTTCTAGAGAGACAGACGAACAGACAACCAGACTGACTTGTACACTCTTAGAAAAAAAAGGTGCTATCTATAACCGAAAAGAGCTGTCCCAATAGGAGAACCCTTTGAAGAACCTTTTTGGTACCAGGTAGAAATAACCCTTTTGGTTCCAGCTAGAACCCTTTTGAGTTCCATGTAACACCCTTTCCATAGAAGGTTCTACGTGGAGCCCAAAAAAGTTTTACCTGGAACCAAAAAGGGTTGCACCTGGAACCAAAAAGGGTTCTCGTATGGGAACTGACGAAGAACCCTTTCTTCTAAGTGTAGTTCTCAACAGACAGACTAACTTGTAGTTCTTGTGCAGGTCCATGACCTTCTCCTCCAGCTCCTTGGTCTGGTTGGGGGCGAAGCGGAACTCGCTGACGTAGTCCGTCCCAGACTCCTCGAGATCGTAGTCCCCCAACTCTGATTGAACCGTGTAGGATCCCAGCACCGTGTGGGTGGCGAAAGAGCATGGCAGACGCCCAGACACCACGTCATCCCTCAACTGGAGGCACAGGTAATATCTGGAAGGGGAGAGAAAGGGATGAGAGGGCGAGGGACAGATAGAGAGGGGTGGGGGAAGAGAAAGGAGAGTGAGGGATGGAGTTTGTGCCATGAGGAGAGAAAAAAGTGTGAGAGAAAGGGAGAAAAAAAGAAAGAACGAGAAAGAGGTCAATGGAAATAATGCACACAGGACAGTATTTCATTGATAAAAAATGTGTTATTATGCTTATATACACTGAGTATACCAAACACTATGCACTAGCGACTCCTGTGGCGGGCTGTGCGCAGTGCACGCTGACACGGTCGCCAGGTGTACCGTGTTTCCTCTGACACATTGGTGTGGCTTGCTTCCGGGTTAAGTGGGCATTGTGTGAAGAAGCAGTGCGGCCTGATTGGGTTGTGTTTAGGAGAACGCACGGCTCTCGACCTTCGCCTCTTCCGAGTCCGTACGGGAAATGCGATAAGACAAGACTGTGTCTGCCAATTGGAAACCTCAGAACAGCCTCAATTCGTCGATTCTACAAGGTGTGGAAAGCGTTCCACAGGGATGCTGGCCCATGTTGACTCTACAAGGTGTGGAAAGCGTTCCACAGGGATGCTGGCCCATGTTGACTCTACAAGGTGTGGAAAGCATTCCACAGGGATGCTGGCCCATGTTGACTCCACAAGGTGTGGAAAGCGTTTCACAGGAATGCTGGCCCATGTTGACTCTACAAGGTGTGGAAAGCGTTCCACAGGGATGCTGGCCCATGTTGACTCTACAAGGTGTGGAAAGCGTTCCACAGGGATGCTGGCCCGTGTTGACTCTACAAGGTGTGGAAAGCGTTCCACAGGGATGCTGGCCCATGTTGACTCTACAAGGTGTGGAAAGCGTTCCACAGGGATGCTGGCCCATGTTGATTCTACAAGGTGTGGAAAGCGTTCCACAGGGATGCTGGCCCATGTTGATTCTACAAGGTGTGGAAAGCGTTCCACAGGGATGCTGGCCCATGTTGACTCTACAAGGTCTGGAAAGCGTTCCACAGGGATGCTGGCCCATGTTGATTCTACAAGGTGTGGAACGCGTTCCACAGGGATGCTGGCCCATGTTGACTCTACAAGGTGTGGAAAGCGTTCCACAGAGATGCTGGCCCATGTTGACTCTACAAGGTGTGGAAAGCGTTCCACAGGGATGCTGGCCCATGTTGATTCTACAAGGTGTGGAAAGCATTCCACAGGGATGCTGGCCCATGTTGACTCCAATGCTTCCCACAGAGTCAAGTTGGCTGGATGTCATTTGGGTGGTGGATCATTCTTGTTACACAGGGGAAACTATTGAGTGTAGCTGTTGACACAAACCGGTGTGACTGGCACCTACTACCATACCCCGTTCAAAGCCACTTCAATCTTTTGTCTTGTCCATTCACCCAAGGCTTAAAAATCCTTCTCTAACCTGTTTCCTCTCCTTCACCTACAGTGATTGAAGTTCACCTGGATTCACTTGTTCAGTCTATGTCATGAGAAGAGCAAGTGTCCTCAATGTTTTGTATACTCAGTGTATATCCCGAAAGTGGAAGTATAGAAAGTGTAACCTTGTAATATCCTCAGACAGCTGGGCAGGGTCTGGAGGGTAGAACTTCACATTGAATGAAAAATTCCAGGCGGCTCCTGCAGTGTACAAAAACAACCATTTAATTGAAATGACCATTAAACAGCAGGAAAGAACCCAGATTGTGCCTTTAAGCCGGAGTAACTAGCATGCTGGCTAACTTTCAAACCAGGCAGAGAAATAACGTTCAAAAATCCATATTCTACACACCTCTGATCTGTTTCTTCATCTCCTTGGATTGGTCTAACCAGTTCTGGTTCAAGAGTTCAAGAGGACAGTGTTTAATTCACATCAAAACATGTTCAAAACACTAATAATTACACAGCAAAATCAACAAGACAAATTCCACCTTTTGGTTTTCGATGTCCCGGAATGTGATGCCAAAGTAGTCCTTTTCCAGGAGGTTGAGCTGCTCACACACTTTGTCAAATAACACATGGCCTCTCTCCCGTTTCTGCAGATAGAGATGAACCACTTAGATTAACCTGCATTCTACTGTTCCTGAAATTATACATTGGACAGATATATACTGCGGCATACAATTTTTCGGATCTCAAACCCCTCCTAAATGACAACGGCATCCCAACGCACTAAATTGTGACATGTTCCTTGCACCGGTTCGGGAGCCGTTTAATGATGCACTAAAGAAGAGAATCCACACGACTCAACCATGACTCAGCTCTCTACAGGGGAAGATGTCGCCTGCTAAACAGGGCTCCACTCCCATTTCCCAGCATCACACCATTTTGTGTCACATCATGATGAGTGTCCTAATGTCTGCTACCCTGCCTGGCCCTCGCAGGGTGAGATCCAAGGCTCCCTGTCACCATGATACGTCAACCTGTGTGGCTCCCATTGCTACCTCTAAATAAGCAACATGCCTTAATGCTACATAAAAATAGTCCAATGAGAGAGGTGCTTATACCGAGCCGTGAAAAACTATTGGCCCCCTTTCTGATTTTCTCTATTTTTGAATTTTTTTTGCATATTTTTGATACTGAATGTTATCAGATCTTCAACCCAAACCTAACGTGAGTTTACAAAAAAGCCCTCAAAAATATACTTATTTTATTTATTTAATTGACAAAGTTATGCAAGACCCAACGAGAGAAAGTAATTGCCCCCTTAATAAAACCTTGAGCTGCAATGACTGTGACCAAATTATCAAGAAATATTGTATATATAATCAAATGCTCCTACTGCAGAATTATTTTACAGCTGCGACGAAACTGGTATGTCCAAACATGTCACCTTGAAACAGAGAAAGATTGTGAGGGTTATTTTGTAGAGTGTTTCTGGAGTAAAAAGAGAACAAGGGTTTCAAAAGGGATCTTTGGCTGTCCCCATAGGAGAACCCTTTTTGGTTCCAGGTAGAAACCTTTTTGGGGTTTTTAGGTAGAACTCTTTTGGGTTCCACGTAGAACCTTCTGTGGAAAGGGTCCAACATGGAACAGAAAAGGGTTCTACTTGGAACCAAAATGATTCTACCTGGAACCAAAAAGGGCTCTCCTATGGGGGCTGCCGAAGAACCTTTTTTTCTAAGAGTGTTGCTAGGTTTGTTTAAACTGAGTCTCTGCAGCGTACCGTCACATCCCATTGGTCTCAGTTTAAGTGTCTTGACGTCCACAGAATCCTATAAGACTCCGATAATTATCTCTCTCATCACGATAAGAGAGACAAAACCCCTCCAAGCAAAACACATCTGCTCCTTCTGTTGTCACTTCCTCTGAAAGCGTGGGATCAAAATGAATACATTCTTGGGCTACACAGAAGTCGTGCCATTCAAGCCCACAATAAAGTACAAAACAACTGTGTGTTAGTGTGTGTGTGTGTGTGTGTGTGTGTGTGTGTGTGTGTGTGTGTGTGTGTGTGTGTGTGTGTGCAAGAAAAATATAGGAGGCAAGAAAATCCCATATTTTTGTAAATGAGGAACATGCTTATGGTAGGTCTCAGTGATTTACTGTGAAACGCAGTCAAGCCATTTCCCAGGTCGTAAGGCCTCTTGGGGAGCCACCTAACCACTGTAACCTCCTTAAACAATGACCAGTCACCTGTGTCTCAGTCACCAGATCTCAACCCAATTGAACACTGACAGGAGATTCTGGCGTGGCGTCTGAGACAAAGTTTTCCAACACCATCAACAAAACACCAAATGATGGAATTTCTTGTGAATGGTGACGCATCCCTTCAAATAGACTTCCAGACAATTGAAGAATCTATGCCAAGGCACATTGAAGAATCATACTTCCAGACAATTGAAGAATCTATGCCAAGGCACATTGAAGAATCATACTTCCAGACAATTGAAGAATCTATGCCAAGGCACATTGAAGAATCATACTTCCAGACAATTGAAGAAGCTATGCCAAGGCACAATTGAAGAATCATACTTCCAGACAATTGAAGAAGCTATGCCAAGGCACAATTGAAGAATCATACTTCCAGACAATTGAAGAATCTATGCCAAGGCACATTGAAGAATCATACTTCCAGACAATTGAAGAATCTATGCCAAGGCACATTGAAGAATCATACTTCCAGACAATTGAAGAATCTATGCCAAGGCACATTGAAGAATCATACTTCCAGACAATTGAAGAATCTATGCCAAGGCACATTGAAGAATCATACTTCCAGACAATTGAAGAATCTATGCCAAGGCACATTGAAGAATCATACTTCCAGACAATTGAAGAATCTATGCCAAGGCACATTGAAGAATCATACTTCCAGACAATTGAAGAATCTATGCCAAGGCACAATGAAGCTGTTCTGGCGGCTGGTGGTGGCCCAATGCCATTAAGACACTTTATGTTAGTGTTTCCTTTATTTTGGCAGTTACCTGTATGTGAATTAGCCTTGGGCAGCCAGCGGCTAACGCTAAAGAACATCCGCTCTCTGCAGCCTCAATTTCCCTTCCAGAAGGAGCACTTCAACGATCTCACTCACTGTATGAGTGATCAAAACAACATCTCCAAATCTACAAACAATGTAGCTACTGAACCACAAGGACAAAGAGAGATGGAGAGAAAAACATGTTTTCACTTCCCTAGCCGCCACGTCACTACATCCATTACTAGGAGTGTTATTGTGGCATTGATGGGGGCTGATGGATAGTTAATTGGAATGCTGTTTGTGTGGTAGGTCAGAGCACATTGATGAGTCAGACCATTTGGACCAGAAGAAGAGTGGCATGTCACTGCGAGAGAGGAGGGGATGTCATGCCATCATCCCCCTCTCTTTTTATCCCTCAGTGAACTATCTATCCCTCTCTCGCCCCCTCGATCCTTCTCCACTTTCCTCTCTCGCCTCAAGTCTTTCCACTCTCCTCTCTGTTCTTAGCCTTATCTCTTCTTATCACACTTCCCTTTTTACTCTCCTTTCCCCTCTATCCCCGCTCTCTCTTCTGACCTCTATCTCCCTCCTCTCTTCTGACCTCTATCTCCCTCCCCTCTTCTGACCTCTATCCCCGCTCTCTCTTCTGACCTCTATCTCCCTCCCCTCTTCTGACCTCTATCCCCATTCTCTCTTCTGACCTCTATCTCCCTCCTCTCTTCTGACCTCTATCCCAGTCCTCTCTTCTGACCTCTATCTCCCTCCTCTCTTCTGACCTCTATCCCCTTCTCTCTTCTGACCTCTATCCCCCTCCTCTCTTCTGACCTCTATCCCCCTCCTCTCTTCTGACCTTTATCCCCCTCCTCTCTTCTGACCTTTATCCCCCTCCTCTCTTCTGACCTTTATCCCCCTCCTCTCTTCTGACCTCTCCCCTCCTCTCTTCTGACCTGCTATCCCCCCTCATTCTGACCTCCTATCCCCCTCCTTCTTCTGACCTCTATCCCCCTCCTCTCTTCTGACCTCTATCTCCCCTCTTCTGACCTCTATCCCCCCCCCTCTCTCTGACCCTATCCCCTCCTCCCCCTCTATCCCCCTTCTCTCTTCTGACCTCTATCCCCCTCCTCTCTTCTGACCTCTATCCCCCTCCTCTCTTCTGACCTCTATCCCCCTCCTCTCTCCTGACCTCTATCCCCCTCCTCTCTCCTGACCTCAACCCCACTTCTCTAATTCCCCTGCCCCCCTCAATCTTCTCCTACTCCCACCTATCATCACCTGCCTCCCCTCCCCTCACTCTCCCCCTGCCCCCACTCTCTTCCCCCTTTCCCCCCACTCCCCTCCCTGCCCCCTCTCTCTCACCCCCCTTTCCCCTCACTCCTCCCCCTGCCCCCCTCTCTTCCCATTTCCCCTCACTCCTCCCCCTGCCCCCTCTCTCTTCCCCCTTTCCCTCACTCCTCCCCCTGCCCCCTCACTCCTCCCCCTGCCCCCTCACTCCTCCCCCTGCCCCCTCTCTCTCTCCCCTTTCCCCTCACTCCTCCCCCTGCCCCCTCTCTCTTCCCCTTTCCCTCACTCCTCCCCCTGCCCCCTCTCTCTTCCCCCTTTCCCCTCACTCCTCCCCCTGCCCCCTCTCTTCCCCTGCCCCCTCCTCCCTCTTCCCCCTGCCCCCGCTCTCTTCACCTTGCCCCCTCTCTCTTCCCCTGCCCCCTCTCTCTCTTCCAACTGCCCCCTCAATCTCACTGCAGCACCCCAGCCCCCCTCTCTCCCCCTGTCACCCCCCACTGGCCCCCACCAAGCCCCCAAACTCTCTTCCCCCTGCCCCCTCTCTCTTCCCCCTGCCCCCTCTCTTCCCCCTGCCCCCTGCTCTAGATTCCCCCTGTCCCTTCCCCCTGCCCCCTCTCACTTCCCCCTGCCCCCATCTCTTTATACCAGTGCCCCCTCACTCGTCCCCCTGCCCCCAAAAGCTCTGTTCCACTGCCCCCCACTCCCCCCCCCCACGTCTCTCCTCTGTCCTTATCTGCTGGGAACAGAGCCAGTCAATTATCACTGCAGCACATTAAGCCCAGGGCCACACCCCTCTCTCCGCCGTGTCACATTCCCATGGCCACCAACACCAAGCGACCAACCAAACGACTGGGCCAACCGGCCACAATGCTCTATCATCTTTTTCCATTGGACGTTCTGACTAATCTGTCTAAATCCAGCCTAGGGCTCAAACTGCACTAAGTAGATTGGTTTCTCTCCAGTTTTTGTCTGACAGAGTTTGCTGGAAGCTACAGAACAGAGACTCTGGAGACAAAACATTAAATATATAGGACAGGACAGATTTATACACAGTGACGGATGACGTCTGCTTAGAAGCAAAACGTCAAATTGACCCCAAAAGCTCTGTCTCTCGACGTGGTGGGGGCAGGGGTGTTTATCAATGTAAACAGACAGTATTAGGTCTAAGGGGTGTTTATCAATGTAAACAGACAGTATTAGGTCTAAGGGGTGTTTATCAATGTAAACAGACAGTATTAGGTCTAAGGGGAGTTTATCAATGTAAACAGACAGTATTAGGTCTAAGGGGTGTTTATCAATGTAAACAGACAGTATTAGGTCTAAGGGGTGTTTATCAATGTAAACAGACAGTATTAGGTCTAAGGGGTGTTTATCAATGTAAACAGACAGTATTAGGTCTAAGGGGTGTTTATCAATGTAAACAGACAGTATTAGGTCTAAGGGAGTTTATCAATGTAAACAGACAGTATTAGGTCTAAGGGGTGTTTATCAATGTAAACAGTTTATCAATGTAAACAGACAGTATTAGGTCTAACGGGTGTTTATCAATGTAAACAGACAGTATTAGGCCTAAGGGGTGTTTATCAATGTAAACAGACAGTATTAGGTCTAAGGGGTGTTTATCAATGTAAACAGACAGTATTAGGTCTAAGGGGTGTTTATCAATGTAAACAGACAGTATTAGGTCTAAGGGGTGTTTATCAATGTAAAATAGACAGTATTAGGCCTAAGGGGTGTTTATCAAAAGAGACCTGTAAACAGACAGTATTAGGTCTAAGGGGTGTTTATCAATGTAAACAGACAGTATTAGGTCTAAAAATAAAGGGTCTCAGTGACTTTATAAAATAAAGTAAACAGACAGTATTAGGCCTAATGGGGTGTTTATCAATGTAAACAGACAGTATTAGGTCTAAGGGGTGTTTATCAATGTAAACAGACAGTATTAGGTCTAAAAATAAAGGGTCTCAGTATGACTTTATCAATGTAAACAGACAGTATTAGGTCTAAGGGGTGTTTATCAATGTAAACAGACAGTATTAGGCTCTCCTAACTCCCTGAAATAAAGGACCTGTCTTTATCAATGTAAACAGACAGTATTAGGTCTAAGGGTCTCAGTATGACTGTTTATCAATGTAAACAGACAGTATTAGGCCTACTCCCTGATAAAATAAAGGATCTGTTTATCAATGTAAACAGACAGTATTAGGCCTAAAAATAAAGGACCAGTCTCAGGTGTTTATCAAAAATAAACAGACAGTATTAGGTCTAAGGGGTGTTTATCAATGTAAACAGACAGATATAGATGAGCTTCTAATAGAACAATATGATTCATGTCCACCCATCCTGTAAACTAGTGAATTTGTATAAAATAAAGGAAAGTCTCAGTATGACTCCCTGATAAAATAAAGAGACCAGTCTCATGACTAAAAATAAAGAGACCTCTCAATGACCAAACATAAAGAGATTTTGACTCAGGGTTCATCTGTCAAAGAGATCTCAGTCTCAGTATGACTCCCTGATAACATAAAGAGATCTCAGTCTCAGTATGACTCCCTGATAAAATAAAGAGATCTCAGTCTCAGTATGACTCCCTGATAAAATAAAGGTTAAATAAAGAAAATAAAGAAATATCAGTGAGACTAACTTTGATACATTAAGGTCCTGCCATCTCTGACCAC
Source organism: Oncorhynchus masou masou (assembly GCF_036934945.1). Lineage (NCBI taxonomy): Eukaryota > Metazoa > Chordata > Actinopteri > Salmoniformes > Salmonidae > Oncorhynchus > Oncorhynchus masou. The sequence continues at coordinate 60,459,455 of NC_088241.1, read as the reverse complement.
CCCATCTCTATCCCTGGTGAACTCTGCCACACACACACACACACACACACACACACACACACACACACACACACACACACACACACACACACACACACACACACACACACACACACACACACACACACACAGTACATCCCCACATACATACACTCAAACCCATCCCCCCACACACACCAACCCACTTACTGTATCACAACCGGCCATGATTGGGAGTCCCATAGGGCGGTGCACAATAGGCCCAGCGTCGTTAGGGTTTGGCCGGTGTTGGCCGTCATTGTAAATAGGAATTTGTTCTTAACTGACTTGTCTAGTTAAATAAAAGTGAAATAATTTAAAATAAATAAAAACCTACCTCCTAACCTCCTCTCCCCAAACAGTGAAACAAACCCACCTCCACCATGCAGGTGTAGGCGGAGCCATCAAGCAGGGTGACCTTGCACTGCATGTTCCTGGAGCTGCGGACGCTCCGTCCTCCACCGGGAGACCTGGACAGCTTACTGGTGGACGACCTGTACGAGGTCCTGTCCTCCTCCGCCTGCGATGGCTCCAGCTGATTCCCCTGTGGGACCACGCCTCCCTCCGCTCTCTCGTCGCCGTTCTGGACAGGGGAGCACATGTTTTAACACAGCACCGTGGGCATGTTTAAGAGCTATGATTATGATCATGTGTTGTTTTGGACCAAACAGGTTGTGACACGAATGGTCAAGTGGAATAAATTGTTGGTTTGCTGGATAAAACTGACAGGAAAGTTCAGAGAAAATATTTGGACACTTGTTCATTATCATGTGGGTGTTTGATATTGTATCAAATGTTTATGTGACTTCCATTCAAATTCAACCATTTAAATCGAATATAAAGCCTTTTCCTAATTCACTTCCTGTATGACGATGACGGTGCGTAATTTTGTGGGTGTGGCTAACCTGCTCTTTCCTGACAGGCGTGCTGTGGGCGGCAGCCGGGGGAAAAGAGTCCGCCTCCACTGGCGGAGCCGCACTGGCCTCCTGCTGGTCCGCGCTAGACTCTGAATTTGGTTCTGTCGTCATGGCGATTCACCCTACGACACAGGAAATAAAAACACACAACATGAGACGGGAGAATTTGGACGGTGAAAACAGGTACAACACATTGCCCTTATGCATGTCCGCATGTCTAGCTACAACTCAGACCCAACTCGTTTATAAGAATACGCTATAATAATAAACTGAATACTTTGTGCATAGCTTCAAAATGACAGCTTACGCTCTTAGATATAAAGTGCTACCTAAAACAGAAAGAGTTCTTCGGGTTGTCCCCATAGGATAACCCTTTGAAGAACCCTTTTTGGTTCCAGATAGAATCATTTTGGTTCCAAGCAGAACCCTTTTGGGTTACATAGGGTTTCCACATAGGGTTCAACATGGAACCCAAAAGAGTTCTACCTGGAACCAAAGAAAGGCTCTCCTATGGGGACAGCCGAAAGAACCCTTTCGGAAACCTTTTATCTAAGAGTGTAGAGCAATGCAGGGATATCATCATATTGACAACCACCACATCGTCCATCTGAGGAGCACTTCCTTTATGTGTCAAAAGATGAATATGGGATAAATCAAGAACAACCTGCATGAAGTACAATTCCTCCCTGCCAATGCCAAACATATCTAAGGCAGCTGCCATGATAAGAAACACTTGATGTGAAAGTCAGCATTGATTTGACTACTGATGTATTTGACATAGGTTGAAACAGAGGTGCCACTACAGTACTTCTCTCCGTAATAAAGCTTGTTTGAGACAGCAGTGATTAAACTGTGATTAAAATGATTGAAGAGTTGTGAGAAACTCCCACTCACCCCAGCACTAATATGTCTCAATGTGTCATTGTGACAGTCCATCAGTTTTCCCCAAGTGTCTTTCAAATTGAAATAAAGTCACGTGTAACTGGCAACTATAGCAGTCCACTACAATTTACAGTACTATATTTTTGATACGCAAAAAGATGGCTGCCATTTTCCGTCGGCAAACCACAAAAGGACTTAGATTTTGTGCATATGGGTTCCACTGAGTACACACTACTGGTCAAATAACTATTGATCAGATAACTACTGGTCAAATAACTACTGATCAGATAACTATTGATCAGATAACTATTGATCAGATAACTACTGGTCAAATAACTATTGTTCAAATAACTACTGGCCAGATAACTACTGGTCAAATAACTACTGGTCAAATAACTACTGGTCAGATAACTACTGGTCAGATAACGACTGGTCAGATAACTACTGGTCAAATAACTACTGGTCAAATAACTACTGGTCAATAACTACTGGTCAAATAACTACTGGTTAATAACTACTGGTCAATAACTACTGGTCAAATAACTACTGGTCAAATAACTACTGGTCAAATAACTATTGGTCAAATAACTACTGGTCAAATAACTACTGGTCAATAACTACTGGTCAATAACTACTGGTCAGATAACTACTGGTCAGATAACTACTTGTCAAATATATTCAGCTGTCTTAAAGGACAAAGTAAGGTAAAAATATAAAATGCTTATTTCCAAAAACAAAACAAAAAAACCACTTCAGTCCATTACAGTTCATTTGACACCATATAAACAACTTATGACCATTTTATGATTCCTATGTGCTAACTTCACATGAATCACTGTAAATATGTATTAGTGTCATTCATGACGTATCCATGCTGTAATGAATCTGGACAGACGGACGGACGCGCGCACACACGCACACACGCCTGTGGCAGGGTTGTCATAGCTGCTGATGCCCTGTCAGTCATAGTTAAAGTTCTATGTGCCCCACAACACAGGACAAAATTATACGATTCAAACCACAACACGGGACAAAATTATACGATTCAAACCACAACATGGGACAAAAATATACGATTCAAACCACAACATGGGACAAAATTATACGATTCAAACCACTTCTCTTAACTCACGGATGTTTTACAAATGACCCCACAACGAACCAAATATTTTAGTTTTTTTTACTCAGTTTCAACAATATTTTAGTCACAGTGTCAAATATCAGACAAGCCCAGGTACATACTGTTTCGTCAAAATTGGTGAAGGTGAAGACAGGTTCACACACACACCCCCACCAACAAAGGGCCTGTCACGACTTCCGCCGAAGTTGGCTCCCCTGCCTGTTCGGGCGGTGCTCGGTGGTCGTCGTCACCGTCCTACTAGCCACTACCGATCCCTTTTTCGTGTATCTGTTGGTTTTGTCTTATTAGTTTCACCTGTGTGTATTTTAGTTTAATTAGAGTCCTTATATATAGTAGGTTGTCCCGCCCTTGTTTTGTGCGGGCTTGTTTTTCTTGTTACTCTGTTGTATGGTGGTTTTCGTGTATGTATTCTCCGGACTATTTTAGTCCTGTGTTTGGGCTGGTCAATTGTATGCGCCCTGTGTGTTGGCGTGACCGTTTTTGTGCGCCGGAGAATAAATTGACAATCTACTGAACCCTGCTCTCTGCGCCTGATTCCACCCACCACTCCTAGTAAATCGTTACAGGGCCCCTACCAGGGTTGGGGAGTATCAGACATGTACAAGTAATGGTGCAACTGCTGTTGGCATCCAAAGATGATCCAACTTGAATAAACGCTTGGAGGTAAGGATGAGAGCAGTGGTGTAGTCTACGGCGATACGGATATCACTTATTATTGATATCTACATAGCGCATTGATGTGAATCACACTGCTGCTCTCTCATTCAGCTATTTGCTCCTTACGGATTGTGGTTGTTGTGGATGGCTGTTCACAAATCTAAATGTGTATTTAAACTCAATTATGGTTGAATTCAAGAACTTTAAGCTGCCTGTCAATCATTGTTTTTGAAACCAGTGGACAGCCAGTGAAAAATGCACTCTTGTAACAGATACCCAGTGGGGATCCCAGCCTACAGAATAATAGTGGGGATCCCAGCCTACAGAATAATAGTGGGGATCCCAGCCTATGGAATAATAGTGGGGATCCCAGCCTATGGAATAATAGTGGGGATCCCAGCCTATGGAATAATAGTGGGGATCCCAGCCTACGGAATAATAGTGGGGATCCCAGCCTATGGAATAATAGTGGGGATCCCAGCCTACAGAATAATAGTGGGGATCCCAGCCTATGGAATAATAGTGGGGATCCCAGCCTACGGAATAATAGTGGGGATCCCAGCCTACGGAATAATAGTGGGGATCCCAGCCTATGGAATAATAGTGGGGATCCCAGCCTACAGAATAATAGTGGGGATCCCAGCCTACGGAATAATAGTGGGGATCCCAGCCTATGGAATAATAGTGGGGATCCCAGCCTATGGAATAATAGTGGGGATCCCAGCCTACAGAATAATAGTGGGGATCCCAGCCTACGGAATAATAGTGGGGATCCCAGCCTATAATAGGATCCCAGCCTAATAATAGTGGGGATCCCAGCCTATGGAATAATAGTGGGGATCCCAGCCTATGGAATAATAGTGGGGATCCCAGCCTACGGAATAAAAGTGGGGATCCCAGCCTATGGAATAATAGTGGGGATCCCAGCCTACGGAATAAAAGTGGGGATCCCAGCCTACGGAATAATAGTGGGGATCCCAGCCTATGGAATAATAGTGGGGATCCCAGCCTACGGAATAATAGTGGGGATCCCAGCCTATGGAATAAAAGTGGGGATCCCAGCCTACGGAATAAAAGTGGGGCTTTGATTGCTCAATCTAATGGACACACGCTCAAACTTGCATGCTTTTGATACATTTAAAGGGGCAATCTGTATTTGCTGTGTCCATTTTTGGACTTGTAAATTATATTTAAATATATCCAATGATTCTTGAAGAATATCATTTATAAATGCCTCATGAGTTTAATTCAACTGTCATACCTAATCAGAACCCAAAATATAAACTTGTTTTTCTCCAATGTTTGTAAACATTGTAAATATAAACAAACACTGTATAGCCTCATAACATGGTTATAACACTAATTTTGATATCATGGATGGTCAGTCCTTGCGTGCACAGCTGTCTATTAATCTGAGAGTGGTTACAACAAAATCATAGACAACAGAGTGGGGCTGGCTCATAAATCCTTCGTTTTGGGATTATGCTTAGGTAAAACAATTAGGCTAATCTTTACTTCCATATTTCCAAGTCCTATTCTTGAAGATCAAGGGGTATAACATTTATAGTAATTCTGATAGACATTGGTTTTTATAGTAAAGATATAATTGAATTGTATTATTATATGTAGTAGAAAGCGATGGGTTAGAAAAAGCCTACATAACCAACCCATAAAGTAAAATGTAACATCCATATATGGCCAGCTATGTCAACTTTAACATTGATTTATCCTGCAATAGATGTCGTTCAACTGGTAACATACATTTTTGTCTTCTTCTAATGCCTCTAAAGGGGAAAGTAATCTAAAAGTAACTGAATGTAATCCAATTACATTACTGAGTTTGGGTAATCCAAAAGTTACATTACTGATTACATATTTTGGACAGGTAACTAGTAACTGTAACTAACGGATTACATTTAACCTACCCAACCCTGGCCACTGCGGCCCGTGGCAGTCAGAGTATACGGGGTTCATCAGGTACTACTGAAACAGACCATGTGCTTTACTGAGAAACCAACTCGATGTTGCACGGAAGTTGTTTGAACATTTTACAAAAACATACTCTCAGCAACACGTCATGAACTGGTGTTGAACTCACTGCATTCATTTCATAATGCATTCAATTCAATTAAATGCTCACCATTGCAAAACAAAACCACAACAAAGACCGCCGAGGTCCACCCAACTACACATCCCCTAGTCAGTCTTTCCAGAGCATTCAACAGAAGGCTTATCCTTGCAGGGTTGTAAATGGACTCTGTGGGGTGTAAGCCTGTGGAACCTTCTCTTGGTTTAATCGACTATCTGTAATATAGGTCAGTGTGCACTGTTGGCCAGGCAGCATGATGTCACACCATAAGCTCTCCCTCTGTTTATTCCAACCAAACAGGTGACAGATTAGAGTAGGCCAGCTAGAAGGACCCCGTTGGCATGGAAACTATTGGTAGGCAATAAAAACGCCAATACCAAAGACCAATCTCCAAAATGACTTTTAGTGATTCTTTCATATCCGAGCTTCAGGGCAAAGCGGATGTAAAAGCTGGAAGGGAAGTGATGCAGACTAGCTATGACAAGAGGAAACATGAGCATGCCTGTGCAAATTAAACAAAATGCTAGAGAAAGATTGCTAATTTCTGATCTAGATTAGAACATAGGCCTGATGCAAATTATCCTAATAATGTAAATTATAATCAACAATGCCTGGATAGAAATGAGAACAACGTAACGTTGCGGTGAGATTCTGGTCAGATATTAGCATTGATTTGTAAAGACGCTCCACCTGCCAGTGTGGATGTTGTCAGATATTAACAAACAATTCACACTGAATTTTAGCCTTATGCTAAAAATGCTCATTAGAACATGATCCAATTTTTTTTTTAACTAGACAACGTTTCCCTCACTTGCATAACCTTAGCTTCATTAGTCTAACAGTGACTGCAAATATTGTATAATCCATTCCAATTAACATACAGAGAGAGAATGTGTCTTTTCTTCAAAACAATAGACACATTTCTCTAAACATTACAGAAAATAGTGCATTGACATGGCAAATAACTAAACGTCAGGGGATAATTCAAAGAGGCAAAAAGAGTGTCCTTGAGCGGATAGAATCTAATAGAATTTACGGCCACATTAAACCAGGGCAGTAGACTTTGAAATGAACAGCTCCCAAATGTGGCCTGTTGATTTGTGCTGATGGGGAAATGGATATCTCTCCAAAGGTGAAGTCGGAAGGGTAAAAGTGGGGAGTGGAACATCCTTTTTAACTACTCCTACAGTCTGAGGTAGGAGTAGTGATGAGTCTGCTGTAGGAGTAGTGATGAGTCTGCTGTAGGAATAGTGATGAGTCTGCTGTAGGACTAGTGATGAGTCTGCTGTAGGAGTAGTGATGAGTCTGTTGAAGGAGTAGTGAAGGGAATGAGCTCAATAAACACTACATTCCAGGCTGAAATTACCTATATTAGTGTGTGTGTGTATGTGTGTAGCTCTACAGACCCTCTCTAATGTAAATCAGGGATTTGTGGATCATAGAAATGCTATGTGTGGTACTCTAAATAGCCAAAAGTGCTCGTCAAACATCTCATTCCAAAATAATGGGCATTAATATGGAGTTTGTCCCCCCTTTGCTGTTATAACAGCCTCCACTCCTCTGGGAAGGCTTTCCACTAGACGTTGGAACATTGCTGCGGGGACTCCCACAAGAGCATTAGTCGTGCGCTGATGTTGGGCGATTAGGCCTGGCTTGCAGTCGGCGTTCCAATTCATCCCAAAGGTTTTCGATGGGGTTGCAGGCCAGTCAAGTTCTTCCACACAAATCTCGACAGACCATTTCTGTATGGCCATTGCTTTGTGCACGGGGGCATTGTCATGCTGAAACAGGAAAGGGCCTTCCCCAAACTGTTGCCACAAAGTTGGAAGCACAGAATCGTCTAGAATGCCATTGTATGATGTGGTGTTAAGATTTCCCTTCACTGGAAGTGAGGGGCCTGAACCATGAAAAACAGCCCCAGACCATTATTCCTCCTCCACCAAACTTTACAGTTGGCACTGTGCATTGGGGCAGGTAGCGTTCTCCTGCATCCGCCAAACCTAGATTAGTCCGTTGGACTGCCAGATGGTGAAGCGTGATTCATCACTTCAGAAAACGCGTTTCCACTGCTCCAGAGTCCAATGGCGGCGAGTTTTACACCACTCCAGCCGACGCTTGGCATTGAGCATGGTGACCTTAGGCATGTGTGCGGCTGCTCGGCCATGGAAACCCATTTCATGAAGCTCCAGACGAACAGTTCTTGTGCTGACGTTGCTTCCAGAGGCAGTTTGGAACTCTGTAGTGAGTGTTGCAACAGAGGCAGGTGATTTTTACGCGCTACGCGCTCAGCACTCTGCGTTCCCGTTCTGTGAGCTTGGTGGCCTACAACTTCGCGGCTGAGCCGTTATTGCTCCTAGACGTTTCCATTTCACAATAACAGCACTTACAGTTGACCGGGGCAGCTCGAGCAGGGCAGACATTTGACGAACTGACCTGTTGGAAAGGTGGCATCCTATGACGGTACCATGTTGAAAGTCACTGAGCTCTTCAGTGAGGCCATTCTACTGTTAATGTTTGTCTCTGGAGATTGCATAGTTGTGTGCTTGATTTTTTTTTACACCTGTCAGCAAAGGGTGTGGCTGAAATAGCCAAATCCACTAATTTGAGGGGTGTCCACATACCTTTGTATATATAGTGTATATCGCCATACTGAAAATTGGACCTAGCCAGCTCATTCTCTCACTTTTAACTGGACAGTTTTGTTGGAGCCCATCATTTTATTCTTGTTTTTAACCAATGGGTAGGCTTTTACCTCACTGCTAGAGTTTGGGAAAACATTTGTGATAGAGAAGAAAAAAGCTGACAAGCTGAGGACAATCTCAATTCAAACAAATGTTAGTAAACAGCAAGAAGGCAACAGCTTGGTGTCCTTTCTTTTCCCTCCCCCTCTCGTTTCTTTCAAAGATCTAAAAATATCCCCCAGCATGCTCCGCTTCTCAGAGGCTGATGGGTAATGATGGGAGTCACTCCGAACACTCTGCCAGAGGGGATGTTGGGATATGTTCTGAGACAGCCCCACTGACCCCTAGGGAACGATAAAATCCTGACGTGACGTGCTGGGGGATATTTTCAGATCTCTGAAAGAAGCATAGGATTGTCTTTCCCCATGTCACCTTTCTTCCATGGAGGGTCAGGGATAAATCAGGCACTAAGGGTTAAAGAGATTTGGGCAATTAAGTTAGGGCTGGGCTATATATATATATATATACATACATATATATATATACATACATACATACATACATACATACATACATACATACATACATACATATATATACATACATACATACATACATATATATATATATATATATATATATATATATATATATATATATATATATATATATATATATATATATATATATATATATATATATGGCCCAAACATCAAATATGGATGGTATGACATTATTTGAAGGTATTTTGTTTTTTAATAATATAAGTTCTAAATTAACTTTATGAGTAGTGAGTGATCCTGAGGTACTTTATGAGTAGTGAGTGATCCTACGGTGCTTTATGAGTAGTGAGTGATCCTACGGTGCTTTATGAGTGATGAGTAGTGAGTGATCCTAAGGTGCTTTATGAGTAGTGAGTGATCCTAAGGTACTTTATGAGTAGTGAGTGATCCTAAGGTACTTTATGAGTAGTGAGTGATCCTAAGGTGCTTTATGAGTAGTGAGTGATCCTAAGGTGCTTTATGAGTAGTGAGTGATCCTAAGGTACTTTATGAGTAGTGAGTGATGAGTAGTGAGTGATCCTAAGGTACTTTATGAGTAGTGAGTGATCCTAAGTGCTTTATGAGTAGTGAGTGATCCTAAGGTGCTTTATGAGTAGTGAGTGATCCTAAGGTACTTTATGAGTAGTGAGTGATCCTAAGGTACTTTATGAGTAGTGAGTGATCTTAAGGTGGCAACACATTCATTCTAAGTGATTTCAATGAGTCTTTCTCCATTCTAATTGGTTTATACTGTTCAATTCAACTTCAACCCAAAACCATTTTCTGTATTTCCTGCACTCATTTGAGATCATTTTCACACTGCCACGTAGTGCTGCATGATACAATCTAGGCCTTTTTTTAACCAAATGTTGCAATGGCGATTTGTTTTGCGATTTATAGCAAAATACTTGTGAACTGTTAGAATGTTGGAACTGTTGGAATCATGGAAATAGAATGACTATTGTAATTTTAGTAAGAATATGATAGTGGTCACTTTGCATACAGTGTTGTTTGACATGACAATGGAATTGCCAGGAAGGAGTTATTGTGACAGGTTAAGACCAAAGTGTTGGTAAGCGTTTCCTAGGAGACCCTATAATCGTTGGCTACATTGATTGTTTTCTCTTAGCTACTTCAAGTAGCTAACATAGTCATGCCTCACGTATTCCTCTTTGATTTAGAAGATACTGTTGCATAAACAACATGCTGATTTGGGTCTACATCATCACTGGTATTATCAGGATGTATAGCTAATTGATTTGCTCTGACTCAGTAAATGTATTTTCTAGTTATCTAGCCAGCCCACTAGCAATTAGCATCAGTGGCTAACAAGATTTAGACCCAACCTGCTAAAAAAAGATGTATGAAACACAAATGAATAGTGTAATTATAGAATGCTAGAGGATTTATAATAAGCAAAGTGAAAACAGTATCGTTGTCGGCATCATTGTTGCATGTGCTGCGTTGACTGACTGAAGACTGAACAGAAGAGTCACCTGGTAGAGGAACAACAAATGCGCTCATTGAGTGACAGGGGGCGGGGCTAGGTCTGTGTGGAATGCGGCGTGGAGAAAGCCAGAGCAGAGAGATGACTCAAGTGGCAGAGTAAAATATAAAAACGGACGTTTACACACGGCATATCACATCAAACAAACACAAGTTGAGAACAAGTTCTCATTTACAATTGCGACCTGGCCAAGATAAAGCAAAGCAGTTCGACACACAACAACACAGACTTACACATGGAGTAAAACAAACATACAGTCACTAATACAGTAGAAAAATAAGTCTATATACAATGTGAGCAAGTGAGGTGAGATAAGGGAGGTGAAGGCAAAAAAAGTCCATGGTGGCAAAGTAAATACAATATAGCAAGTAAAACACCGGAATGGTAGATTTGCAGTGGAAGAATGTGCAAAGTAGAAATACAAATAATGGGGTGCAAAATAAATAAATACATACAGTAGAGAAAGAGGTAGTTGTTTGGGCTAAATTATAGATGGGCGATGTACAGGTGGGCTAAATACCGTTATAGAAGGTAAAGTAAAAACCTAAACCGGTCCGTGCATCAATAACGGTATAGCATAAAATACGGTATACCACCCAGCCCTAAATGAAGTCCTTTATTTGTATTTTTGGGCAATTAAACTCTTTTTCTACTAACCAGAGTCAGATGAATATGAATAAACATTACTCTGTGTTTGAAGGTAGTTCCGTGAGCCATTGCTAACTAGCATTTAGAGCAATGACTGGGAGTCTGCTGGTACAGTATCGTTGTCGTCATCATTGTTGCATGTGCTGCGTTGACCATGCAGAGACAATAACATGGTATCCAAGGACTTCATCTGACTCTGGGTAAGTAGAAAAAGGGCTTAGTTTCTAGGAGCCCTATTCAATCAAACCCAGGTATACCTTCCTTGTTTCTGACTGAACAGTGTAATGTACAAAAAAATACTACTAAGTCAAGAATGTTTCATTTACACAGTATAAGTCAGGGGACTCCAACCTTTTCTAGCATGAGAGCTACTTTTTTTTTAAATGAAACAAGTTGCAAGCATGTCTTCCCCAGGTCCAAGAGAAGTGTTTGGTTCATAAACAGTATTTGGTATGACAGGCCCCATAAAATGATATTTTGTGTTTTTTTAAATTCTGTTTTCTCTGATTTATTTTTCCTGGTTTGGGATATTTGTCTTTTTCTTTAAACTCTCAATATTACAATTATTCATAAAGAAACCATGAAAATGGATGTTCTGAGTCAACGCTTAAATCACTCCAGAATACCATTTGTTGTTTTGGTGTGTAATTCCCCTCTAAATGCTTTCTCGCTGTGCAAGGACATTCTTCTCTTCATCGTATTACTACTGTAGGTTTAATGGTGTCACGGGTTCCCTCCGGAACTTTCATCACGCACACTATTCCCACTGATTAGTATTTGTATATATGTGCCCTTTGGTTTCCACGGCCTTGTCGATTATTGTTCTAATGTCCGTTGGTGCGTGTGAGTACCTGTGCTGTATGTTTTGGACTTTCGTGCCCTTGTGGATTGCACAGATGATTATGGGTTTCATCCCATGTGGTAATCACTGTGCTAGTGTTATTTTTTCAGGTACTCCTCACTCTTTTGTTTGGTCTTCATCCCCGTGCCTTTACACGACACGCTGTAATTTGGGCCAAATAAAAAAAGCGATTACGCATTCATGTGCCTGTCTCCCGAATCATTTATGCCAACGTGACAAATGGAATACGGCCCTGAGTTATAGGCTTATCTTAAAAGGATGGCCTCCATCCATAGCAAGTCAATTCCACTCTTGAGAAAAGACGTTTTTTTTTTGTGGTCATTACACTTGTGTTACTAGTACTACTTAGTTATACAAGATGGGCTGACATTGCTTCAGTCCAAATGATACGCTCTAACTACAACATGCGTAAGATACAGTACTGAAGAGATGTCATACAACATGTAGGCTACTGTGCACCACATTTCCATAAAACACAATCGCTATTGTTACACTGTGATAAAATTAGCCTGGGAGAAAAAAAAAGACAAAGGTGTCCATTGCTGTGGCAGTTACTATGGCAGGATTACAGGTAGTCCAGGCTGAACAGAGGGAGTTTGGGCCAGCACAGCAGTCTTCTGTTGGATTAATACTGCAACAGCAGAGTCAGACATTACTGCCGAACAAGAAAATAGAACGAGAAAGATCGTGTCAGGAAATCCTTTCTGAGACAGGAAATTACAATCAGAAAATGTTGTAAATGTTGCCATACTGTATATTTGCTTGAAATAACATGAACATTTGACATTTCTCTATCTTCGTAGTAAGCAGAAATATGAATTATTCAAGCCATCATTTCAAGGTAATTTATTTCTCAGAGGATTAAAAATGTTTCAACCAGAATTAGTCAACTTTCATGGCCAATGAAGCAAGGTGAAAACCAACAATGATCAGAGGGGGAAAGTCAAGATAATTTCCTCACAGGGACAAAAACCCAGTAGTTCCACAAAAAACTCTCTCTCTCCCTCCCTCTCTCCCTCCCCAGTTGGGGCCTAAAATTAGCAAGGCTGTCAATACAGACCGGGTTGAGCATAGCTGTGCAGAGCATCCCTGTGTGTACTGGGATCTGTTACACTACAATCTATAGTCAGTTTCGCTGGGCTGAGTCACAATCTCCGGCATGCGTCCTTCTCTCCACTCACAGCTGGGATGCAGACAGCTGTTTGAAAAAGATGGCCGCTCTGACATTTACTGGCTTACTGTATCCGGAGTGTACTTATCAAAAGTCTGTCTCTCTGCCTGAGGGACTGTGTGACTCTTCTAGAGAACATATAGCATCAAACTATGGGCTGTCTTCAAGTCAGACACAGCTGGGTTCAAATGGTGTTTGTTTTCGTTCAAATACTCAAGCTGCGTTTGATTGAGTTATTCTGGTGAAAATGGAATAGCCACAGAAGTGGAAACCTCACCCATTCAGCACTCCGGGCAGTCTCCATCAAATGCTCAAAGTATCTAAAAGAAAACAAACTCCTCTGACTAGATAGCATCTGAACCCTTCTTCTCCTATCTCTATTTACAGCACAGAGACTACCAACAGCCTATGTCCCCTCTTCAAATAGAATTTTATCTTACACTTGCTTCCTACACCTTGCTGTTCTCTCTTGAATTACTCCCAAAGGCCCAGATTGTCTCCTTCAATTTGATTGCTTTCTTCTCCGTATGGCATCTCCCTTAATCTTACTGTTCCACCAATGGTACCGGTGTGCCGGCAGAGTTCAGAGAGCCGCTCCAAACAATTACCCAGTTCACCGCAGCAGCTGGTCCTCTTTACCAAAGAGCCCTTCAATTTAACCAGCCAGCAGCCCGCACAGAGGCAGGATTCTCCCCCAGACCTCACAGGGAGAGGGGGGAGGGGGGAGGGTGTACAGTTGAATATACGCACTGAGGGGAGTTGATGTACGTCATGGATTCTGTCTGTTACAACGCGCTGTATCAAGTACGTAAGTCCAGAGAGCACATATGAATTTAAAAAAATATTCCTTTGTTATGTCGAGATCACAACTTATTTATCTCACGATCACTACATAACAAAAGTTGTTTTGTCGAGATCACAAGAGAAACTCTATAGATAGGAGTGATGTATTGATGATAGATCGACAGTATGGCTGAGACGGCAGAGCCCTCGGTGGACCAGCACATACGTTTCTACTGATTGCTACACAAAGAGATGTTTGGCTACATTTCATGCTAACATCATGCTTTCATTTGTGTTTGGAGCTCATTATCAGTTTATAAATGAGAAAGTTAGCAAGGTAAATGCCCCTTACCTTGAGCTAAGAGCTCGTGGGGGAGCTACGCCCTTATGGGGCATTTAAACCACGAACGATGCCTGACAGGCAGCCCTGTCTCTCAGGTAGTGTGCCACCCCCGAGACCACAGCCAATCGCATGAAAGCAACAACATAGCTAACTTGGCTAGTCTTGTGAACGAGCTAGCAAGCTAGTTAGCTAGGTAGTCTTGTTAGCTGGATACCTAGCTAGCTAACTAGCGTGTTATCTATGCTGTTGTTGCCTTGCATAACTGATATGTGAATAATTGTATTATAATTCATGTTTTATGGATAATATTTACATTTACAGTGGGTGAGCTTCATTCCTGACAGGCTGATCAGATTCAATTTCCACCTCAGAGCTTGATCAGATTCAATAGCAGGCTTAGAGGCTGATACATCAGGATTCTGCCTTGTAGGCATTCAGCAAGGCAGAATGAAAGCATATAAGGCAGCATCCTGACATCTATTGAGTCTGATCAGCCTGCCAGGAATAGAACTCACCTCCCGGACCAGATATGTATCTGTCTATAAAGTACTTTAACAGCTAATCTGCCTGCAAGGAGCCTGACCTATAAAACAGCCTAAAAGTCAGCATCCTGACTTATCCGCCTTTGAGGCTGAAGTTTAATCTGATCAGCCTGTCAGGAATGGAGCTCACCCAGTGTAAATGTAAATATTATCCACAAAACATGAAGTGTCCCTTATAATTATACACATATCAGTTATGCAAGCTAACAACCAGCATAGATCACAAGCTAGCTTGTTAGC
Source organism: Oncorhynchus masou masou (assembly GCF_036934945.1). Classification (NCBI taxonomy): domain Eukaryota; kingdom Metazoa; phylum Chordata; class Actinopteri; order Salmoniformes; family Salmonidae; genus Oncorhynchus; species Oncorhynchus masou. The sequence goes on along the minus strand of NC_088241.1, from coordinate 60,444,432 downwards.
TTGCTCACAATACCAGCCAAGTAAGCAATTGTTCCTTGCATGCGATTGCCTGTGGTTTTGGGGGGCGTCATGCAGCCTGGGAGACAGTATCCCTGTTAGGCATCGTTCAGGGCTTAAATGTCCCTCAGGCGCATTGCAATCAATGCAGCCACAGGGCTCCTTGATGGGGGGGGGGGGGGTTATCGTCAATCTGAACATATAAATGGATGACGCGTGGTATTTTTGATTATCTTGTGATCTCAACAAAACAACTTTCGTTATGTAGAGATCATGAGATAAATAAGCTGTGATCTCAACATAACGAGGGAATGATATATTTTTTGTTAATAGGTCCTCTCTGCACTTCCGTAATTAAGGCCTATCACGGAAGAAACCTGTTTTGTGCAAGTAGGTTAAATAAGACAAGGACAGATGAAAAAGGGCCTTGAGGGCAACTTTGATCTGGATGGGAGAGAGGTCCAATCAGCTGACATGGTTTAGATGAATCCAATTATTATATGGGTTTACACATTTTACATTGATGGACCAAAACCACACTGCCCATGAATAAGGAATTAGTCCAATACTTGGTATCTACACAAACATGAATCACTACTGTCCTGAAATTAAGAGAACAGAATTGCAATTACAAAAACAACGTTTTTTAATTTATTTTTTAAAATATTAGGTATCATTAAAAGAGTCAGCTACTGTAACCTAGCAACCCTAACCCATTGAAGGCAAAGCAAAGAAAACAGACATTGTAATAGCAGAGCATTTCATATAGCCTAATACTGATGACGTTAACATTATTGACGAGGCATGCTCACCACCAAATGACCTCTTCAAAATAAAGCCAATACCATTTCACTAATGAGAAAAATTAATTATTTAATCAGGTCCATCTAACTGCAAACAGAACCTGGTTAAGATGGCTAAAAATAGAATAATTATAAGATAGGAAAAAAATGGAATGATTGGATTTTAGATCCTAATTTTGAAAAATGCATGTACTGATCAGATCGGCATATTAAGTTCCAACTGTTTTTCTGTTTGTTCTTGTCGTAAAGAATATCTCCCATGGAATCTAAAGCAGGATTGCACAACATGGAGTTAGATGTTACAGTAATATCCGCAGATCCAGATAATTACAGAGGGTGCTTAAAGGCTGTCATTCAAAAAATGTAAGACAGCCGCACTGCATACTGTGAAGATTATAATCCATATAGAGCTATAGGCCTATATACTGTCTATAGGCCTATATACTGTCTATAGGCCTGTATACTGTCTATAGGCCTATTTACTGTCTATAGGCCAATTTACTGTCTATAGGCCTATATACTGTCTATAGGCCTGTATACTGTCTATAGGCCTATTTACTGTCTATAGGCCAATTTACTGTCTATAGGCCTATATACTGTCTATAGGCCAATTTACTGTCTATAGGCCTATATACTATCTATAGGCCTATTTACTGTCTATAGGCCAATTTACTGTCTATAGGCCTATATACTGTCTATAGGCCTATTTACTGTCTATAGGCCAATTTACTGTCTATAGGCCTATACATGGCCAGAGTATTACTATTAGAAATGGAGAATACAACCTCGAAAAACCTAGATACAACCTCTATAAAAACCTAGATACAACCTCCAAAAACCTAGATACAACCTCCAAAAACCTAGATACAACCTCCAAAAACCTAGATACAACCTCCAAAAACCTAGATACAACCTCCAAAAAACCTAGATACAACCTCTATAAAAACCTAGATACAACCTCTATAAAAACTATAGAGATACAACCTCTATAAAAACCTAGATACAACCTCTATAAAAACTATAGAGATACAACCTATATAAAAACCTAGATACAACCTCCAAAAACCTAGACACAATCTCCAAAAACCTAGATACTACCTCCAAAAACCTAGATACAACCTCTACAAAACCTTGGTTAGCGCTTCACATTAAGCACAGAATAAAGTGGTCATAACATGGTATAAGAACAATAACAAGTTATGTTCCTAGTTGTTGCTGTAACGTAAAGGTTACTACCAAACCTTTACATAACCAGTGTTAAGTTCCTCTAAACTGCTTATGGTTCAACGCATAGGCTGCATCAGGGAAAGGAACGGCAGTGTTTTGTGAAACTGCATATATCTGTTTCAATGACATTGAATTATCCTGATGACAAAGCAGCAGCACACCTACAAGGCTCCCTGATTGACCTTCAAAGGCCCTTCCAGTGCCCACAACAGTGTTACAGGACTTGAACTGGGTCTGATTGTCTCGTCAAAGCCTGTGGTGCTGTCCATGGTGCCCTTGTGCTAAGACACACCTCCTTGAGTCACAAACAAGTGGATGCAGCAAGCTCTGCTAGCATAAATTACATAAAGCATATCTGATCGTATAAATTAGTCTCCATGCAGTAATTGTGTACTTACACTGCATAGCGGCAGCCTAAAAGTGCTGTGAACTCTCTTGGATGAGATAAGGGTGCACAACCGAACGCCTTTATCCTGCCATTGACAGAAATGTCCCAGTAGCTTCACTTTCTTCCTGCTTTGCTCTGAGAAGGCTGCTACTCTGTGACGTGTTCCACTGGAGCCTAAAAGAAGGCTGCTACTCTGTGACTTGTTCCACTGTAGCTTAAAAGAAGGCTGCTACTCTGTGACTTGTGCTATTGTAGCCTAAAAGAAGGCTGCTACTCTGTGACTTGTTCCACTGTAGCTTAAAAGAAGGCTACTACTCTGTGACTTGTGCCATTGTAGCCTAAAAGAAGGCTGCTACTCTGTGACTTGTTCCACTGTAGCCTAAAAGAAGGCCGCTACTCTGTGACTTGTTCCACTGGAGCATAAAAGAAGGCTGCTACTCTGTGACTTGTTCCACTGTAGCTTAAAAGAAGGCTACTACTCTGTGACTTGTGCCATTGTAGCCTAAAAGAAGGCTGCTACTCTGTGACTTGTTCCACTGTAGCTTAAAAGAAGGCCGCTACTCTGTGACTTGTTCCACTGTAGCCTGAAAGAAGGCTGCTACTCTTTGACTTGTGCCACTGTAGCCTACATCCCAGTGATTGAAACACTAGACACAGGAGACCGAAGCCAATTAACTCTTCTCAGCAAGGACACATGGCTGATTACCAACTGTTCACAATCACACAACGCTTTCCAAGAGTACACACAGGGAAACATCCAGGATGGGAAAATGTACGAGATGTATACAAGGGTCCACAGACGGACAAATCGAGACCAAGCATTATCATTTGGATGCCAGGTCCACTGGTCCCCTACAATAATAGCCTGAATATAACACACTATAAACCTTTTGGTTATGATAGGAGATTGTGTATGTGACATTTTCCCATGTAACCTTCCACCTCAGCACAGTAGCAGTATTGTTGCAGTAGTCCGTAGTCAGCATAAAATCACTTTAAGGCATCCATCAAAGTCATGGGACACGGGGATACGACACATCCACAAGGAAAACGGTACAGATCCACTGCTCCTCGACTGAAGAGATCTATACAAGGTTTAAAAGTGCACTGCCATGCCACTTTCTACTATCCAAAATCGTATAACCGTTGAACATTTTGCTATGTTAAAATGAAAGCTATTTCGCTAATATTGACCAATGGTCGGCTGAGCTCTGACCAAGATAAAGGATATTGGGCAGGTATTAGTGAAAAGCACAACAGAAATCTGTGCCAGTCTGTTTATTTTCTCTCTGTTTGACATCAACAGGCTTTGAGTGAGTCACCTTCTGAAGAGGTGTCACTGGTCAACAACACAACCCTACCAGCTAGTGTAAGGGAAGCCATGACAATCACTATTCTGTGGACCTTACGTCCATGTCCACTCATCGGAAAGAGTAAGTATTGGTATGGGCACATGTTGGATGACCTACCTCTTCAAATAGGCTATGAAAATAAAGAAGGTTCCAGTTGCCCTGTGACTTTAAACATTTCAAGCAGAGTGGTGCAGGCAGTTATCATAACATCCATCTCATTTCAAGCAGAGTGGTGCAGGCAGTTATCATAACATCCATCTCATTTCAAGCAGAGTGGTGCAGGCAGTTATCATAACATCCATCTCATTTCAAGCAGAGTGGTGCAGGCAGTTATCATAACATCCATCTCATTTCAAGCAGAGTGGTGCAGGCAGTTATCATAACATCCATCTCATTTCAAGCAGAGTGGTGCAGGCAGTTATCATAACATCCATCTCATTTCAAGCAGAGTGGTGCAGGCAGTTATCATAACATCCATCTCATTTCAAGCAGAGTGGTGCAGGCAGTATCATAACATCCATCTCATTTCAAGCAGAGTGGTGCAGGCAGTTATCATAACATCCATCTCATTTCAAGCAGAGTGGTGCAGGCAGTTATCATAACATCCATCTCATTTCAAGCAGAGTGGTGCAGGCAGTTATCATAACATCCATCTCATTTCAAGCAGAGTGGTGCAGGCAGTTATCATAACATCCATCTCATTTCAAGCAGAGTGGTGCAGGCAGTATCATAACATCCATCTCATTTCAAGCAGAGTGGTGCAGGCAGTTATCATAACATCCATCTCATTTCAAGCAGAGTGGTGCAGGCAGTTATCATAACATCCATCTCATTTCAAGCAGTGGTGCAGGCAGTATCATAACATCCATCTCATTTCAAGCAGAGTGGTGCAGGCAGTATCATAACATCCATCTCATTTCAAGCAGAGTGGTGCAGGCAGTTATCATAACATCCATCTCATTTCAAGCAGAGTGGTGCAGGCAGTTATCATAACATCCATCTCATTTCAAGCAGAGTGGTGCAGGCAGTATCATAACATCCATCTCATTTCAAGCAGAGTGGTGCAGGCAGTTATCATAACATCCATCTCATTTCAAGCAGAGTGGTGCAGGCAGTTATCATAACATCCATCTCATTTCAAGCAGAGTGGTGCAGGCAGTATCATAACATCCATCTCATTTCAAGCAGAGTGGTGCAGGCAGTTATCATAACATCCATCTCATTTCAAGCAGAGTGGTGCAGGCAGTTATCATAACATCCATCTCATTTCAAGCAGAGTGGTGCAGGCAGTTATCATAACATCCATCTAATTTCAAGCAGAGTGGTGCAGGCAGTTATCATAACATCCATCTCATTTCAAGCAGAGTGGTGCAGGCAGTTATCATAACATCCATCTAATTTCAAGCAGAGTGGTGCAGGCAGTTATCATAACATCCATCTCATTTCAAGCAGAGTGGTGCAGGCAGTATCATAACATCCATCTCATTTCAAGCAGAGTGGTGCAGGCAGTTATCATAACATCCAGTTCATTTCAAGCAGAGTGGTGCAGGCAGTATCATAACATCCATCTCATTTCATGTCAGTCATGGCATTTTCTTGTGCAATTTGTATTTTCTACATCATAAATCAAGTGATGATAAAACAATCTGACCAATGGTTTATTATACATTTACACACACAAGCACATGCCTATTTTTAACCGCTTTGTGGTGCTCCATAATGAAAGATGAGACCAAAACAAAACACATCCAAAAATAGTAAACAATGGCCAACTACACCTAGATTTTCTGACTCATTTTGGACAATGCACCATCACCTCTGACCGTGGCATCTGCTCTCACTCTCTAACCATGACGTGGGCTGAAAAACGCCCCATCAGACGGGTAAACCAGGGCAAAGCGGCCACATAGGCGCTCTCCTCTCTCCTCTCATCTCCGTTCTCCATCTACCGAACAGCCAGGCCACACCCACCGCATTGCAGAAGCACATCCCGAAAACCGAGACCGGAACTTCACGATTGCAAGTCATAACTGTTATACGCCAGTGATATAGTCTAGTCTACCAGTAACAAAACCGCTAGACGTAACACATTACGCAATAGTAAAGAGCACACAAAAGCGCACAACTCTCCAAACAGAATATAACCGACAACTTTTTGTCTGATGCGCAAGAATCCGTGCGTTATTGTATTATTTGGCCTAGACACTTTTGAACCAGTCGCTACTAGGCAGTAGGCATCGGGCGTTTTGATCACATGGACAATATACAGTATCCCGAGTAAAATTAAACACATACACTAGGCTACACAGCAGCCTATGCATGGTTTCTCAAAGTACAATGTGGGACACTGGATACAAAGATCAAATAAAGATGTACATTTATATTCGTCTTAAAGGTTAATGTTGCTCTACACCTGAGCAGTATTTGTTGGTGCAAGGAATCCGCTTCGTCACCTACTGTAAATGATGCGACGCCGGCACGTCACATTTTCAGATGAAAACCTCGATAACGAAACTATTTTCTCTCTTTCCACAATTATTGTGCGACTATTGAAATCAACACATGACTCTCCTTTCTGAAAGATGGAGTTAGTAGCGTTTTACCGGGTATCCTGTGTCCTCCAAAATCTCTGGTCTAAGGTGCAGTTCCTCCAAGCTTTAGCTGCAGACCGGTAAAGTCTCCCCTATGTCATCCTGCCACTGCCTGCAGCAGCCAAAATAGCTTGCTACACTCTACACCGGGAAAAACGGAATTCTGGGATAGCCAAGGATGCCCACCTTGTGACAAAACACGACCCACCCACAGATGGATAATACCGCTGCAGGTTTATACTATTATATGTGCGCAAAATCCCCCTCCTCCAATTGAGAGGTCCTAATAAAAGAAATAGGAGCTATCACACATTGGAAACTGACCTTGGGGAACACATAGACTACTTATTCAAACTTCTGTAATACTTTTTAGATTACTATTATCTATTATATAAATCTAGATGAAAAAAATAATTTGCTTCAATTTATTTACATATTGCAGTGAATACCAGGACTTGAACCCAGGTCCAAAACCTGTCAAACCAACACCTTAACCATTATACCAAGAGGTCCAAACTTCTTAACAAAGTTGCTAGTTGTTGGATTAAGGTTGCTACATTAACCCCTTCCCTCAGGAGAGCGTTTCCCCACACTTCTCTCATGCATACACACCTCCCCGATGGCCTCACATGCGCCATCCCGCTTCTAACACCATTGTAGCCAATTCGGGAGTTAGCCCTGACCAGGTCTCAAACCCAGCTCGAGCGACTGTCAAGCCAACACCTTAACGGTTACGCCAAGAGGTCCGGCCTTCTTGAGGAGGTTGCTAGGTGTTGATTTAAGGTTGAGTTACAACATTGATATTCCACTACATCAGAGTTTGGGATCATAACATGATTATGAGCTATTTGGTCGGGTGGTCCTATATGTTGCATAGTGCCACACCTCAAATCACAGCTGGGCATCGGGTGATGCCATGGGTGCTCCCAAGTTTGAGCTTTTCTGTACAACATATGCATCCTTGAAGCTTTGGTAAACAACTTGCTATAGCTGTAAAGCACTTCTATCTGGCTCTCAGGAAGCACTTGTTAAAGTGGCGGCTTGTGACATAAAAAGTTGAGGAACAAAAACAAGCTAATGGGATGACAATAATGGTCTGAGCTACCGTCTATCTAAAATGCATAGAACGACATCACAGCTTAAAATAGTCTATAACAACACAACTCATAACTACTACCTGAAACCATACACAGCACACCAAATGCATAACATAATGTCTGTTTACTGTTATTGTGCAAAAGACAACTCCGAATCCTGTCCCTCAGTTCAGTCTGATAATGACCTTGAGGGGGCCATCTGGGGCCATTTCTATTCAGACAGATTGTCTTGATTCTATTTGCGATATTCATTTATATGAAAATGCCCCTGAAAATACAATTATAATGCTCTGCAGACCTGAGTGCATTAGCTGATATGGTCTGGTGCTATTAATGACCACCAAACCATCAAATTATAAATCAGTTTAGACTCCTCAAAATTAAGATTCATAACAATATTGTGTGTGTGCAGATTGCTTAGATTAGAAGTTGAATTATGAAGCCAGCAAACATTATTAAACTTAGAAACTTTTACGGTCATATTACCAGATCAAACGACTATGAACCTCCCATTTTATGCCAAAATATGCTAAACAGTTATAATTTAATCAAATAATTTGTATGACAGGCATATTACATGTGTAAAATCTAAATTTGATCACCCTGTTGCAGAACTTTTATGAACTGTTGGAAATTAAAAACTTGAAGTGTATTTGAGGTTTAAAAATGCTTCTGAATTGTGTCATTTCCCCTTTGAAATTTCAGACTTGATTTTCCCTTTAGAAAAATACACTAATGACCAAAAGTATAGCCAAATTGCATGGCTGTGTGTTCGATTTTATACACCTGTCAGCAACAGGTGTGGCTGAAATAGCTGAATACACAAATTTGAAGGAATGTCCACATACATTATATATATAAAAGTATGTGGACACCCCTTCGAATGAGTGGATTCGGCTATTTCAGCCACACCCGTTGCTGACAGTCCACACCGCTGAGTGCCAGGCCTCATCGCCCAACATCAGAGCCTGACCACACTAATGCTCCTGTGGTTGAATTGAAGCAAAGTTCCAACATCTAGTGGAAAGCCTTCCCAGAAGAGTGGAGGCCCCCCCAGCCAAGGGGGGTCCAACTCCATATTAATGCCCATGATTTGGAATGAGATGTTCGACGAGCGGGTGTCCACATACTTTGTGTCAGGTAGTGTACTTTTATATATATATATAGTGTATATCACAGGAGGTTGCTGGCACCCTTAATTGGGGAGGACAGACTCGTGGTAATGAGCCCTTCCATTTGCTCCATTCCGGCCGTTATTATGAGCCGTCCTCCCCTCACCAGCCTCCAGTGGTGTGTATCAACGCCTACAAAAATGGCCATTCATTATAATCCACATAACAAGTCACATTTTCTGTTGCTGCAGGATTACTTTCCTGCTGTAGCAAACGGACTCAAATTAAGTTCCTACATCTGTATTAGATAGCTGAAAAGCTAACCCTGAATTAAAAGATGAATAACAGTACACAAACATCCTAAAACTACATTCCCTTAGAAATATCTGACTTGCTGATTTCCAAGTGAAAGCGTTATATAATTATATCATTGACCACCCAGGACACTGTCCCAAAAGCACAAGGCATATATTGATAAGTTAACACCTTAACGGCCTGCTGATCCAGTAGGATTTATCTGAAATTGAATTACTAGCTTTCCCAGGGTCTGACTTCTGACTGTCATCTCATCTACACAAGTTCCATCAGTTCAAAGAAGAGAGAGTGGGCTGAGTGTTGACTGTCCTCATACCCCCCCCCCAACCACCCTGGGGGGACGTAAAAAAAAACACATTTCAGATAGGTGGGATGAGAAGGAAATGGGTTGGAAGGTTCCCAGAGACTGAGCACTCTGACTCAGACCCTTCAGAAAATGCGAAGGGTTACCTGAGCTGTGCCGACTCCAAGCCTCATTAGGTGGTTGATGCATTTCTGTGAAGGCCAACCTAACTCCTCCAGCTGGCAGCCGAGGTCTGAACGGTGAGCCAGGTTCCTGCAAGTGAGAATGATGCCATAAAGTAGCACTAGCTACACTATATATGCAGCAGTATGTGAACACCCCTTCAAATGAGTGGATTTGTCTATTTAAGCCACGCCCGTCGCTGACAGGGGTATAAAATCGAGCACACAGCCATGCAATCTCCATAGACAAATATTGGCAGTATAATGGCTTTACTGAAGAGCTCAGTGACTTTCAACATGGCACCGTCATAGGATGCCACCTTTCCAACAAGTCAATTCATCAAATTTCTGCCCTGATAGAGCTACCCCGGTCAACTGTAAGTACTGTTATTGTGAAGTGGAAACGTCTAGGAGCAACAACGGCTCAGCCGCAAAGTGGTAGGCAACACAAGCTCACAGAACGGGACCGCAGAGTGCTGAATCGTGTAGTGCGTAAAAATCGTCTGTCCTCGGTTGCAACACTTATTACCGAGTTCCAAACTGCCTCTGGAAGCAACGTCAGCACAATAACTGTTCTTCGGCAGCTTTATGAAATGGGTTTCCATGGCCGAGCAGCCGCACACATGCCTAAGAAAACCATGCTCAATGCCAAGCGTCGGCTGGAGTGGTGTAAAACTCGCCATCATTGGAGCAGTGGAAACGCGTTCTCTGGAGTGATGAATAACGGACACATTTGTGTTTGGCGGATGCCAGGAGATCGCTACCTACTCGAATGCATCGTGCCAACTGTAAAGTTTGGTGGAGGAGGAATAATGATCTGGGGCTGTTTTTCATGGTTCAAGCCCCTTAGTTCCAGTGAAGGGAAATCTTAACGCTACACCATTCAATGGCATTTTAGACGATTCTTTGCTTCCAACTTTGTTGCAACAGTTTGGGGAAGGCCCTTTCCTGTTTCAGCATGACAATGTCCCCATGAACAAAGCGAGGTCCATACAGAAATGGTTTGTTGAGATCGATGTGGAAGAACTTCACTGACTTGCACAGAGCCCTGACCTCAACCCCATCGAACACTTTTGGGATGAATAGGAACGGTGACTGCGAGCCAGGCCTAATCGCCCGACATCAGTACCCGACCTCACTAATACTCTGCAAAACTTTGCAATACCCTGTTGCTGTACTGCAACACCTTGTAACACACTGTAACATCCTGTAACACCCTCTAACACCCTCTAACACCCTGTAACACCCTCTAACACCCTGTAACACCCTGTTGCTGGACTGTAACACCCTGAAACACCCTCTAACACCCCGTTTCTGTACTGTAACACCCTGAAACACCCTGTAACACCCTGTTGCTGTACTGCAACACCTTGTAACACACTGTAACATCCTGTAACACCCTCTAACACCCTGTAACACCCTGTTGCTGTACTGTAACACCTTGTAACACACTGTAACATCCTGTAACACCCTCTAACACCCTGTAACATCCTGTAACACCCTCTAACACCCTGTAACACCCTGTTGCTGTACTGTAACACCTTGTAACACACTGTAACATCCTGTAACACCCTCTAACACCCTGTAACACCCTGTTGCTGTACTGTAACACCCTGAAACACCCTGTAACACCCTGTTGCTGTACTGTAACACCCTGAAACACCCCGTTGCTGTACTGTAACAACCTGAAACACCCTCTAACACCCTGTTGCTGTACTGTAACACCCTCTAACACCCTGAAACGCCCTGTTGCTGTACTGCAACATCCTCCAACACCCTGTAACACCCTGTTGCTGTACTGTAACACCCTCTAACACCCTGCAACATCCTCCAACACCCTGTTGCTGTACTGTAACACCCTGAAACACCTGGTAACACACTGTAACATCCTGTAACACCCTCTAACACCCTGTAACACCCTGTTGCTGTACTGTAATACCCTGAAACACCCTGTAACACCCTGTTGCTGTACTGTAACACCCTGAAACACCCTGTAACACCCTGTTGCTGTACTGTAACACCCTGAAACACCCTGTAACACCCTGTTGCTGTACTGTAACAACCTGAAACACCAGGTAACACCCTGAAACGCCCTGTTGCTGTACTGTAACACCCTCTAACACCCTGCAACATCCTCCAACACCCTGTTGCTGTACTGTAACACCCTCCAACACCTTGCAACATCCTCCAACACCCTGTAATACCCTGTTGCTGTACTGCAACACCCTGTAACACCATGCAACACCCTGTAAAGCCATGTATCACCCTGTAAAACCATGCAACACCCTGTAAAACCATGCAACACCCTGTAAAACCCTGCAACACCCTGTAACACACTGCAACACCCTGTAACACACTGCAACACCCTATAACACACTGCAACACACTGCAACACCCTATAACACACTGCAACACCCTGTAAAACCCTGCAACACACTGCAATACCCTGTAAAACCCTGTAATACCCTGCAACACCCTGCAATACCCTGCAACACCCTGCAATACCCTGCAACACACTGCAACACCCTGCAATACCCTGCAACACCCTGTAACTCCCTGCAATACCCTGCAACACCCTGTAACTCCCTGCAATACCCTGTAACTCCCTGCAATACCCTGCAACACCCTGTAACTCCCTGCAATACCCTGCAACACCCTGTAACTCCCTGCAATACCCTGCAATACCCTGTAACACCCTGTAAAACCCTGCAATACCCTGTGGTGTTAAAACATTTAGCAACGGAAAACAAAGATGCATATTCCTTATTGAACAAGTCCAGGTAGTCCCTACCTGTTTCAGTCAAATTTCTCTCTCCATTTGGTGCCAAATAAACACGACCCGGGTCACCAAGGAAACGCCAGTTAACTCCAGTGTTTTGGGTGTCATTTTGATGGGCTCCTGTCGCTCTTCGTCACAACGGTACGACTCATTACAATAGACACCTAATTATCGGGTGAAAAATAGGCAAGCCGAGTGGGATTCATTAAACACTTGACTGCATCTGTCGTGAGGGGCAAGTCAATCACGGTTTAATCAGGAACTTAATGACTAAGTATGCTTCAAGAAATACCTGTCAAAACACAAGGTAAGTGAGAAGGTGGAGGAGAAGCAGTGGCAGAGATAAGAACATTGAATTGGCTTTTTAGTCGTTTTCAAAGACAGAAAACAAACTGTCTTCTAAAACGTGTCTAGTCTGAGCTGAAGCCGACCATGCCAAGCCCTTTATTGTGTTAAGGCCGTTCTTGAATGACATTGGCATTTTGGAAAAAATGTATACAAATCTATCATTTGTATTTATTTAAAATGTACAGTGCATTCAGAAAGTTCTCAGACCCCCTTGACTCTTCCACATTGTGTTACGTTACAGCCTTATTCTAAAATGGATTCAATCATTTTTCTCCCTCATCAATCTACACACAATACACCGTAACGGCAAATGTATTAAAAATAAAAAAGTGAAATGTCACATTTACATACATATTCAGACACATTACTCAGTACTTTGTTGAAGCACCTTTGGCAGTGATCACAGCCTCAAGTCTTCTTGGGTATGATGCTACAAACTTGGCCCACCTGTATTTGGGGAGTTTATTCTCTTCATTCTTCCCTGCAGATCCTCTCAAGCTCTGTTAGATTGGATGGGGAGCGTCACTGCACAGCTATTGTCAGGTCTCTCCAGAGATGTTAGATTGGGTTCAAATCCGGGCTCTGACTGTGCCACTCAAGGATATTCAGAGACTTGTCCCGAAGCCACTCCTGCTTTGTCTTGGCTATGTGCTTAGGGTTGTTGTCTTGTTGGAAGGTGAACCTTCACCCCAGTCTGAGGTCCTGAGCATTCTGGAGCAGGTTTTCATCGAGGATCTCTGTGTACTTTGCTCCATTCATCTTTCCCTCGATCCTGACTAGTCTCCCAGTCCCTGCAGCTGAAAGATATCCCCACAGTATGATACAGGGATGCAAACTGATGAGGGCACAAAAAGGTGACACTTGTTTTTTTTTGGCACTGAAACATGCAAAAAAAAACTACTCGGGGGAAATGCAACAACAAAGAATATGATCTACATGATCAGTCTGTGTGTAAAATAAAAAGTGCTTAAAGTGAACCTAACCCACAGCTAAAAATAAATGTAAAGAAAGCAATCCAATGTTATTTGTTGCCTAGACTTTACTGCAAATGACACTCAAGTCTTGAGAAAAAAACAATATTAATATTAATATTGCAGTTAGCCATGACAGCCTTTATAATAGAATGCTTGTGACCTCACAAAACATCTTAAAGTAGAATGAAACAAACAGGCATTCTATTGTTGCTCTATTATAGTGGCCACTGTAGTAGACATCGATCAAGTGCACAAGGCTACATGTGTGAAAAAAAACGTTCACTGAGTAAAACAAATGACAATTCCCCTCTCACTCTCTCACACGCGCGCGCGTGTTACTGTCAAGTTCAACACAACAAAAACAATATCTTTGGGCGACACTGCACATTATTGCCATTATTACATTGTACACTTTCTTCCTGTGGACATCTGTTCTACAATGTGGAAGCAAAAGTGGGAAAGAGGGAAAGTGTGTGTTTCTTTCACCTCTATAGTGAATAGCATCCAGCTTACAGTAAGCCAGGCCCAGCTCCAGGTACACTTTAACCCTGAATCCACTTGTTTAACAAGCAACGCCTCATTTTCACCATATTCTCTCATTCTGAAAATTAACCATATACTGTAGAGGGAAAACATTAGTTAACAAACTAACCACTATCTGTTAACTAGTTAACTAGTTGGTGACGATAAGCAGAAATAAGGGAGTACCATCTCTCGTTGTAGTCGATGTGAGTTTCTCTTTCAAACAATCCCCTTGTACACAGTCAATAGCTAACTAGCTAACGTTAGCCAAAGCAAGCTATCTAGCTACTGATAGTGCAACCCTAAGTAACAGTAAATCAAGTCGAAGTTTATTTGTCACGTGCGTTGAATACAGTGAAAAGCTTACTTATACGCCCTTAACAAACAGTGCAGTTTTAAAGTAAAAAAAATAGGTATTAGGTAAACAATAGATAGGTAAAGACATTTTTTTTAAACAAACAACAAAAAACAGTCGCTATAAACAGGTGGTACAGAGACTTGCTTGTGCCAAGAGTCAATGTGCGGGTGCACTGGTTAGTCGGGCTATTTGAGGTAATATGTACATGTAGGATAAGTTAAAGTGACTATGCACAGATGATAAACAGAGAGTAGCAGCAACGTAAAGGGGGGGGGGGACACAATGTATAGTCCGGGTAGCCATTTGAGTCTTATGCTTGGGGGTAAGAGCTGTTGAGAAGCTTTTGGTCCTAGACTTGGCGCTCCGGGTACCGCTTGCCATGCGGTAGCAGAGAGGACAGCCTATGACTGGGGTGGCTGGAGTCTTTGACAATTTCTAGGGCCTTCCTCTGACACCGCCTGGTATAGAGGTCCTGGATGGCAGGCAGCTTAGCCCCAGTGATGTAATGGGCCGTACGTACTACCCTCTGTAGTGCCTTGCGATCGCTGGCTGAGCAGTTGCCGTTACAGGCAATGTGCAATGCCCCCTTTCTGTTTCTACAAGGTTAAAGCAATATCATAATTTCTTTAAACATTTTTTTTTACATTATATCGTGATATTATATTGTTATCGTCCAGACAGTGGAAAATATTGTGATATGAATTTTTGTTCATATCGACCACACCCAGGTGGTATACAGAAGATAGCCCTATTTGGCAAAAGACCAAGTCCATATTATGGCAAAAACAGCTCATATAAGCAAAGAGAAATGACAGTCCATCATTACTTTGAGACATGAAGGTCAGTGGATACGGAAAATGTCAAGAACTCTGAAAGTTTCTTCAAGTGCAGTCGCAAAAAACATCAAGTGCTATGATGAAACTGGCTCTCATGAGGACCGCCACAGGAAAGGAAGACCCAGAGTTACCACTGCTGCAGAGGATAAGTTCATTAGAATTACCAGCCTCAGAAATTGCAGCCCAAATAAATGCTCCACAGAGTTTAAGTAACAGACACATCTCAACATCAACTGTTCAGAGGAGATTGTGTGAATCAGGCCTTCATGGTTGAATTGCTGCAAAGAAACCACAACTAAAGCACACCAATAATAATAAGAGACTTGCTTGGGCCAAGAAACACGAGCAATGGACATTAGACCGGTGGAAATCTGTCCTTTGGTCTGATGAGTCCAAATTTGAGATTTTTGGTTCCAACCGCCGTGTCTTGTAAGACGCAGAGTAGGTGAACGGATGATCTCTGCATGTGTTGTTCCCACCATGAAGCATGGAAAAGGAGGTGTGATGGTGTGGGGATGATTTTGCTGGTGACACTGACAGTGATTTATTTAGAATTCAAGGCACACTTAACTAGCATGGCTACCACAGCCTTCTGCAGCGATACGCCATCCCATCTGGTTGCACCTAGTGGGACTATCATTTGTTTGTCAACAGGACAATGACCCAACACACCTCCAGGCTGTGTAAGGGCTATCTGACCAAAGAGAGTGATGGAATGCTGTATCAGATGACCTGGCCTCCATAATCACCCGAACTCAACCCAATTGAGATGGTTTGGGAGGAGTTGGACCGCAGAGTGAAGGAAAAGCAGCCAACAAGTGCTCAGCATATGTGGGAACTCCTTCAAGACTGTTGGAAAAGCATTCCAGGTAGAGCTGGCTAAGAGAATGCCAAGAATGTGCAAAGCTGTCATCAAGGCAAAGGGTGGCTACTTTGAAGAATCTCAAATATAAAATATATTTGGATTTTTTGAACACTTTTTTGATTACTACATGATTCCATATGTGTTATTTCATAGTTTTGATGTCTTCACTATTATTCTACAATGTAGAAAATAGTCAAAATAAATAAAAACCTTTGAATGTGTCCAAACTTTTGACTGATACTGGATGTTTTCTTATTAAATAACAGTTAAATAAAAGGGAACATGTATTATGTTTTTGTCATTAAAAAGTGTTTTTATATGGTGCCAAATTCAAGGGACAGCATTTACCACCACAATTCAAGAATTCCCTGTTAGTGTTACAGTGGATACGCCTACATTTTGTCTGCCATAAGTGGCTAATCCATGTAAAACTCCATGATGCCATGTTTCAAGTCTTTTTTTTCTTTCTTTTTGACCTTTATTTAACTAGGCAAGTCAGTTAAGAAAACATTCTTATTTTCAATGACGGCCTAGGAACAGTGGGTTAACTGCCTGTTCTGGGTTAGAATGACAGATTTGTACCTTGTCAGCTCGGGGGTTTGAACTTGCAACCTTCCATTTACTAGTCCAACGCTCTAACCACTAGGCTACCCTGCCGCCTCAGGAAAGCACAAAGATACTGTAGCAGGGTTGTAATGAATGAGAGTGATGCTGTACAATTTTCCCTCATTTTCAGAGAGCAACTATTACGCCATCTTCCTTCCCTTGTTGCTATGTAATATGGGTATGGTACTGTTGCTATGTAACATGGGTATGGTACTGTTGCTATGTAACATGGGTATGGTACTGTATGCTATGTAACATGGGTATGGTACTGTTGCTATGTAACATGGGTATGGTACTGTTGCTATGTAACATGGGTATGGTACTGTATGCTATGTAACATGGGTATGGTACTGTATGCTATGTAACATGGGTATGGTACTGTATGCTATGTAACATGGGTATGGTACTGTTGCTATGTAACATGGGTATGGTACTGTTGCTATGTAACATGGGTATGGTACTGTTGCTATGTAACATGGGTATGGTACTGTTGCTATGTAACATGGGTATGGTACTGTTGCTATGTAACATGGGTATGGTACTGTATGCTATGTATGGGTATGGTACTGTTGCTTTGTATGGGTATGGTACTGTTGTAACATGGGTATGGTACTAACATGGGTATGGTACTGTTGCTATGTAACATGGGTATGGTACTGTTGCTATGTAACATGGGTATGGTACTGTTGCTATGTAACATGGGTATGGTACTGTTTCTATGTAACATGGGTATGGTACTGTATGCTATGTAACATGGGTATGGTACTGTTGCTATGTAACATGGGTATGGTACTGTTGCTATGTAACATGGGTATGGTACTGTTGCTTTGTATCATGGGTATGGTACTGTTGCTATGTAACATGGGTATGGTACTGTTGCTATGTAACATGGGTATGGTACTGTTGCTATGTAACATGGGTATGGTACTGTTGCTATGTAACATGGGTATGGTACTGTTGCTATGTAACATGGGTATGGTACAGTTGCTATGTAACATGGGTATGGTACTGTTTCTATGTAACATGGGTATGGTACTGTATGCTATGTAACATGGGTATGGTACTGTTGCTTTGTAACATGGGTATGGTACTGTTGCTATGTAACATGGGTATGGTACTGTTGCTATGTAACATGGGTATGGTACTGTTGCTATGTAACATGGGTATGGTACTGTTGCTATGTAACATGGGTATGGTACTGTTGCTATGTAACATGGGTATGGTACTGTTTATATGTAACATGGGTATGGTACTGTTGCTATGTAACATGGGTATGGTACTGTTGCTATGTAACATGGGTATGGTACTGTTGCTATGTAACATGGGTATGGTACTGTTGCTATGTAACATGGGTATGGTACTGTATGCTATGTAACATGGGTATGGTACTGTTGCTTTGTAACATGGGTATGGTACTGTTGCTATGTAACATGGGTATGGTACTGTTGCTATGTAACATGGGTATGGTACTGTTGCTATGTAACATGGGTATGGTACTGTTGCTATGTAACATGGGTATGGTACTGTTGCTATGTAACATGGGTATGGTACTGTTGCTATGTAACATGGGTATGGTACTGTTGCTATGTAACATGGGTATGGTACTGTTGCTTTGTAACATGGGTATGGTACTGTTGCTATGTAACATGGGTATGGTACTGTTGCTACGTAACATGGGTATGGTACTGTTGCTACGTAACATGGGTATGGTACTGTTGCTATGTAACATGGGTATGGTACTGTTGCTATGTAACATGGGTATGGTACTGTTGCTATGTAACATGGGTATGGTACTGTTGCTATGTAACATGGGTATGGTACTGTTGCCATGTTACATCGGTATTGTACTGTTGCCATGTTACATCGGTATTGTACTGTAGGACTACATGCAGCAATGTACCAAACATACTGTATGAGGCAATCTTCAGTAAGAACAGAGATCTGCTCCACATTCTACACTAATAACATCTAATCAAGAATTCTGTTTCAAATCCACAGTAAGTCTTCACAAGACTCCAAAATGGAAACGATGCTCAGCCCACAACAGCCAGAAAAATATCCACTGAATGACTGAGAACTCCACAAAGACCTAATTACCTTGTAATCAAAGGCAATATAACAATGCAATCAAAGTTATTGTAGAGGCTGATAATCCATTCATATTTGAACAATGGCAAGCTCTTTGTAAAACTCTAGTATCAGTGTTGACAAAAGTAGAAAATGGATAAATTAGGCTAAACTGTGATGTGACAGAAGGAAATTTGTGTGAGCATGTGTGGGTGTTTGACAGAAAATATGTATGTGCGAGAGAGACAACAAACTCAGATAGCACAGATACCTCTGGCCAACGGATGTACACATGATGCATTGAGAAGATGCAGTTTAGACAGTGTTTGCTAATTGGCAAGATGTCTCACAGATGTGTGTAGAATACCTACAAATTCTACAGTTCTACACCGTTTATACAACGGCCAGGCGTCAACAACATTCCATTCTGATATCTCAGCGACGTCTTCCCAATGTGCAAACGCTCTCCACACTATATATTCCAAACACATGTTGCTTCTTTGGCCAAAGGTGTTTGTGTTTACTGGGAAGGGAGCTCTTGGGATTTATTGTATACGGTGGTCCTGTATGGCTCAGTTGGTAGACCATGGCGCTTACACCGCCAGGGCTGTGGATTCGATTCCCGGTGCCAGGTTCCCAGGTTTGAAATACAGCACTCCCTTTCCTATTTTCAGCAAACATAATTGTTCATAGATACTCCCATAAAGTAAACATATACAAAGAAAATACCAATATATATATATATTTTTTTCATTTACCTTTGAAAAACACAAATCTCTTCAATATTTTGTCATGCTCACATGAATTGAGTTCTTTCAAAGAATTCATCAATTTTAACCTTAAAAATATTACACAGCTCCATTTAGATTGGAAGTAATTAGCACTGTGAGACAACCAACCCAGGTCTCCCCTATGCACATCGACCAGGCATGGTAAACTTTGATAGGAGTGAGGGCCACAACATTTTTCATTAATCATTGAGGGGCTGCAGTTGCTCCCGGGTCTGTGTACCCACATCCATACTCCCACGCTGCAAGCAAAACATTTTAGTGGCCCCTTATTGACAGCGCAGAATTTTAAAAAACAAACATTTTAGACTTCATTTTGTGCAATTCTACTCACTTTGTCTTGGAGTGTAGAGGAAATGTTGCAATTTTAAAGCAAGTTTTCTACAATTCAACACATTTTGCCATGTGGCAGAGAGAAGGTTAACAATTTTATAACACAATTCATGCAATTCAACACATTTTGCCATGGGGCAGAGAGAAGGTTTACAATTTTATAACTAAATTCATGCAATTCTACACATTTTGAAATAGGGTGGAGAGAAATGTTTGCAGTTTTATTTAATATGATATCTGAGTGAGACTGACTAACAAAATCAGTGGGTGTCACCCCAGCCGGTACTTCAACCATGATAACAAGTTTAGATAGCTGGCTGCTAAACTAATTTAGCAATCTAAAAAATGTTAGCTGACATGAGCTAATTGATGGGCTATCAGTGTGTCATGACGTTGGCCTGGGGGTAGGTTTATGACAGTCATAAATACCTCTCCCCCCTTTTTCCTCTCTCTACCCTACTGATGTTACATTTGAAATCCCCTTGGTTAACATAGAGATTCTGGGAACATCAGAAGGTGGGGGGAAATGAACTATGTTCTGGTAATCCGACCAATTGAACATACGCGGTGGTACTTAATCAATATGATGTCAGTTCGGTTGTCATCTGAGACATTCTCATCAATGACATGATGACATAAACTCTACAGTGGAAAGTCTACACATCAGAGTTATCGGATTCACATGGAATTGTTGTTCAATTTAAATGTTTGAATATGAAATTATTCGTGATGGGATGAAAAGTGATTTTAGCTTCTAAAATGTGAGAATGGGGTTTTCATGAGTGAATTATGCCCGAGTCATTGGCCTGCCAACGTGAAGAGATATAGGTTGTAAACTATGAAACACACCCCTTTTCTCCCTCCACTATATAAGCCCTTGACGAAAATGTAACCTCCTGTTCCGAGGATGTGAGGACGACGGTCCGATGTCAGAATGGTTCAGATAATAATTACAGAATGAAGCCAACATCAGCGTGAGCTTTGGTTGTGAATGGTATGAACTTTGAACTCTTATTCACTACAGAAGTGATACCTCCTAGCCGTTGAGTTAGCAACAGCAACTGCAAACGAGGGTTAGGAAGGAACAGACAGAGTATCCTGTCTATCACACAATGACGTTACTACAACGTATTCAATTGACCACCAGAGACATTCTTCAAAGGACAAAGGACTCGGTTTGGCAACACGGCCTTCCATCTACCACCAACCTACCGAAGCGCAGCTCAGAGTAAATATTTATTGCATTTTCCTTTTCCAAATGGGCAGTAATTTAGAATGCATAAAATACTATATTTACGATAGCACAGCTTCTTCCTTTGGTCCTCAGTCTTCCCGCTCTTTCACTCAAACCCAGCCCTTTTCTTTTGTGTATCCAGCTGCCATATCTGTTCCGCCCGCTAGGGACGTTTTCCTTTATGACGTAATTTGTAATCAAGGTATGATTCATTCTGTATATATGTAATTATGTGTGATTAGTTAGGTATTTACTAAATAAATAATGAAACCCAATTTTGTATTGCTGATTCAACTTGTTAGCCAGGGTTCGTGAAGATAACCAAGAATTTACAACTTTCAGATGAGACTGAATTAAGGTGACAATTAATATTGACTGCTATTGATTTAAAATATTACTAGGTCTTTAAGAGTTTATTCGGGAAGATAACAGCTCTATAAATATTATTTAGTGGTGCCCCGACTCTCTAGTTAATTACATTTACATGATTAGCTCAATCAGGTAATATTAATTAGGGATAAATTATTTTATAGAATAGCATGTCATATCACTTAATCCGGCATAGCCAAAGACACGACAAGTGTAACAAGGGGAAAAGTGTTGATGCACAACCACATTTTGAAACTCAGTGAATTCTTAGAGTGTACTCAAGTGTAAGGATCTGAATGGAGTACAAATTGAAATGTTTCTTCACGGACGATCATAATAATTTTAGCCTGCCAGTGTCAGTAGCCCAGTATTCCATTGCCAGTATCCCACGAGTCGAATAGAAACCCATCACATCGCCAATCACACTTTAGATGAGTGTGTGTGTGTGTGTGTGTGTGTGTGTGTGTGTAGCAAGTGAGTGAGCGAAATAACGGAAGAGAGAAGATGAAGGGAGCCCTGAATCCTGTTATTACGGGCTGTTCTGGCAGGCAATACAACCAGACGTGATAATGGCTGTACGGACAAAATGTACGACTGTTTCCTGAGAGCAAGTCAGCATGGCACTATGTTCGTTTAGAAAACACTTGATGAATTTCATATCGTAAGCATTCCATGTCATGCTATTGATGTGTTGCTGATGGGGTCGTATCCATCTGCTGCCAGCAGGATACTGCCATGTAATAGTGTGAAGAGGCTGTGGGAGAGAGGCTAAATCGGATTGTGCTGAAATGGTGCCCAAGGCTAAGAGAGCCACTCTCCAGGGTCAACCTATAACAGGGCTAAAACAACATCACTTTCTCTTACCTGAGAGTATAGGCCGGGTAATCGTCACTTCGCCTCTCCAGAAAAAGCCCTATACACAAATCATCTGTTATCAACGAAATACATAAATTATGGCTCAAATTCCTCAACGTGTTAGTGTGGTCCAAGCACAGATACAGTACCATCTGTCAACAACATTCAATCAACATTCAATACCTCCCAACTGCCCTAGAAGCTGCCCTTTTCCTTGATGATTACACTGTCTCTTCACACCCTGCAGAATTTGTCCAGCCTATGAATCAATCCAGACACACATGGTCCAAAACTGTGATTTAGCCATTGGATTACAGCTAATCTGGATGACTGTAGTAAACCCCCAATCCCTCGCCACCAACAGATTAGTGTTCCATTTCAAATGAACACAGTCACCTGCATTACTGTTGCACACTACTGTGGCCTAATGTCAAGGATGGAAGCAAGAATGAAATGAAAAACACATCAGTGTGTCAGTAATACCAAGATTTGTCTGATAAACCAGGAGGACGAGGATCCATTTTGTTAGACTAAAACCTTTTGACACAAACAGTGACAAAAACTATTTGTGGCCCATGAGGGAATCAAACCCACAGGCTTGGTTACCAGCACTCTCCTCTAACCCACAGGCCTGGTTACCAGCACCATGATCTAACCCACAGGCCTGGTTACCAGCACCATGATCTAACCCACAGGCCTGGTTACCAGCACCATGATCTAACCCACAGGCCTGGTTACCAGCACCATGATCTAACCCACAGGCCTGGTTACCAGCACTCTGACCCACAGGCCTGGTTACATGATCTAACCCACAGGCCTGGTTACCAGCACCATGATCTAACCCACAGGCCTGGTTACCAGCACCATGATCTAACCCACAGGCCTGGTTACCAGCACGCTGATCTAACCCACAGGCCTGGTTACCAGCTCTCTGATCTAACCCACAGGCCTGGTTACCAGCACTCCCCTCTAACCCACAGGCCTGGTTACCAGCACTCTGATCTAACCCACAGGCCTGGTTACCAGCACCATGATCTAACCCACAGGCCTGGTTACCAGCACTCTGATCTAACCCACAGGCCTGGTTACCAGCACTCTGATCTAACCCACAGGCCTGGTTACCAGCACTCTGATCTAACCCACAGACCTGGTTACCAGCACTCTGATCTAACCCACAGACCTGGTTACCAGCACCATGATCTAACCCACAGGCCTGGTTACCAGCACTCTGATCTAACCCACAGGCCTGGTTACCAGCACCATGATCTAACCCACAGGCCTGGTTACCAGCACTCTGATCTAACCCACATACCTGGTTACCAGCACCATGATCTAACCCACAGGCCTGGTTACCAGCACCATGATCTAACCCACAGACCTGGTTACCAGCACTCTGATCTAACCCACAGGCCTGGTTACCAGCACTCTGATCTAACCCACAGGCCTGGTTACCAGCACTCTGATCTAACCCACAGGCCTGGTTACCAGCACCCTAATCTAACCCATATGCCTGGTTACCAGCACCCTAATCTAACCTATATGCCTGGTTACCAGCACCATGATCTAACCCATATGCCTGGTTACCAGCACCCTAATCTAACCCATATGCCTGGTTACCAGCACCATGATCTAACCCACAGGCCTGGTTACCAGCATCATGATCTAACCCACAGGCCTGGTTACCAGCATCATGATCTAACCCACAGGCCTGGTTACCAGCACCCTAATCTAACCTATATGCCTGGTTACCAGCACCATGATCTAACCCACAGGCCTGGTTACCAGCATCATGATCTAACCCATATGCCTGGTTACCAGCATCATGATCTAACCCACAGGCCTGGTTACCAGCATCATGATCTAACCCACAGGCCTGGTTACCAGCACCATGATCTAACCCACAGTCATTTAAACCACAACTAATACAAAAAAAATGAAGAAATGGGAAGAAAGTGTAATATCAGGAGCGACAGATTGATTGGCTAGATGAAGGGAAGGGAAAGCCACAGGGCCATAAAACAACATTACAGACTGGTCTGCTTCTCCCATCCATCCTCTTTATGGACCCAGCAACTGAACTGGTGTGTTAGAATTCTCCTCCTGTCTTCACGAGACTGGACTCCATTCAACGAACACACCACCACCACCACCATGCTTAATTCACGAGTTCAATGTCCCATTAAGTAACATGCATGTTCGGCTATACTGCAGACCCTGAAGCCTATAGGGTTTAAATCATTAGCAAAGCTCACAGATATCTACACTGTAATTACACTGACTGTACATGGCTATTTACATACTGTTAGACTGATAAAGCATCACTCCTTGTCTCCTCTCCTTGTCTTCTCTCCTTTATGTTGACTGAAAAACACAGGATAAGTCAAAGGAATATCGAGAATGATCACCAATTTACTTTCACCTAGCTTGTGCTTGAATGTCACTGCAGAGGAAAGGACTGGTTAAATAGATCCTCAATTATTCACAGCGTGGGGCGAGTCCAGCACAAAGCAGACACGTGTCTTCATTCAACAAAGAGAGAGATGATAGCTACTGGCTGATAGTGATGTAATTGGTAATCTGTCTGTCTGTCTGTCTGTCTGTCTGTCTGTCTGTCTGTCTGTCTGTCTGTCTGTCTGTCTGTCTGTCTGTCTGCATGGTGCGTACAGAAGAGATGACACTGTCTGTCTGTCTGACTGACTGTCTGCATGGTGCGTACAGAAGGGATGACACTGTCTGTCTGTCTGTCTGTCTGTCTGACTGTCTGACTGTCTGTCTGCATGGTGTGTACAGAAGAGATGACACTGTCTGTCTGTCTGACTGTCTGTCTGTCTGACTGTCTGTCTGACTGTCTGTCTGATGTCTGACTGTCTGCATGGTGCGTACAGAAGAGATGACACTATCTGTCTGTGTGTCTGTGTGTCTGTGTGTTTGTGTGTGTGTGTGTGTGTGTGTGTGTGGTCGCCCCATGTAGGTACTGCTGTTGAGTCAGTCAGAGCAGACATGGCCCATGGTGAGGAGGAGTGGAGTAGCTCAGTGTCACGTTCTAGGGATGGTTACACACACAAGCTTAGTCCCACACACACTGACTGAGGTGATGGAACACTCCTCTTCCATGCTCCAGACTTCCTTTTATTTCTCCCGGCACTCTATCTAATAAGACAGAGACTATAATTGCTTTGCTGAGCAAATGGGCTCTAGCTCTGGCAGCCCCTCAACACAGACCACCTTTAATGATGTCTGAAACCTCCATCAGATTTTTACAGTGGACTCAATGTGAAGAGTGGGCACAATTTGTTGGAGAGAAAGCCAATCACAGCACAGCCAGCCAAATGAGAAGTGGAATCTACAGAGGATCGTCAAAACGCCACGACGCGTGTGTCTCGACAAAGTAGGCTACCCCATCCTCTTTCTGTATTAATAAAATATCTATTAAAAAGTAAAGTCCACGAGGACTGGCACTCCTAAAAGAAAAGTGTGTTTTTGTCACGAACATCCATCCACCTATTTGCATTCATTATGAAAGCTCTCCAAGCAGCTGTACTGGCTCTGAAAAGCTTTTTGAGTTGATCTAGTAATTTAAAAGTCCACAGCTGAGGATACCAATGTTTACCCATTCACCACTAAATAAACAACAGGCTACCCAGGCATCATTCTACAGACAGGGGCACATCGACAGTGGGGTTATGTCATTAGCGCTTCCCCGTACTTTTCTGTTTCTCACGCTCGATTCCTGTTTTAACACAGCAATCCCAGCTGTTGGTGAAACCTTCAGCCCTGATGTCAGACCCAGGGGCTTGAGATTTAGTGAGGTCAAGAGCTCATTCACAAAATCCCTAAACAGTTCAAGAACTTTCACATGCTATTTGGAGAACGGCAAAAAAAAACATGTTTTTAGACATTTTAGCACATTTATTGAAAATTAGAACAGAACTATCTAATTTACTTTATTCTCACCCTTTTGCTATGACACTCCAAACTGAGCTCAGGTGCATCCAATGTCCTTTGATCATCCTTGAGATGTCACGACAACTTGATTGGAGTCCACCTGTGGCCAATTCCACTGTTTGAACATTATTTTATTTTTTTAACACACCTGTCTATATAAGGTCCCACAGTTGACAGTGTATGTCAGAGCAGAATCTATACAATGAAGAATAAGGAACTGTCCATAGTTCTCCAAGATAGACATGTGATGAGGCATATATCTGGGGAAGGGTATAAAACCATTTCGAGAGTGTTTAAAGTTTCTAAGAGCACAGTGGTCTGGAACTACCCAGACTGCCTAGAGCTGTCCGTCCGACTAACTGAGCACGTGGGCAAGAATGACCTTGGTCAGGGAGTTGACCAATAACCCAGTGACCACTCTGACAGAACTACAGAGTTCTTTGGCTAAAATGGGAAAAGCTTTCAGAAAGACAACAGTTTCTATAGCAATTCAATCTGGGCTTAATGGGAGGATGGCCAGGTGGAAGCAACTCCTGAGAAAAGGGCACTTGACAGCACACCTGGGGTTTGCAAAAAGGCATGTGAAAGACTCTGTGGTCTGATAAGACAAACTTTTCACTCTTTAGTCTGAATGCAAAGCGCTATGTCTGGAGAAAACCAGGCCCAGCTCATCACCAGTCTAACACCATGGTGGTGGCAGCATCACACTATGAGGACGATTTTCAGCGGCAGGGACTGGGAGACTGGTAACAATAGGGGGAACAATGAACGGAGCCAAATACAGGCAAATCCTTGATGAGAACCTGCTTCAGAGTGCAAACGACCTCAGACTGGGGGAGAAGATTTACGTTCCAGCAGGACAATGACCCCAAACATACAGCCAAAGAAACACTGGAATGGCTTCAGAACAAGAATATGAAAGTCCTTGAGTGGCCCAGCCAAAGCCCAGACCTGAATCTCAATGAAAATACGTGGAAAGAGTTGAAGATTTCTATTCCCCACCACTCTCCATCTAACTTCAGCTTGAGAAACTCTGCAAGGAAGAAAATCCTCAAATCCAGATGTGCACAGCTAATACAGACAAACCCAAGACAACTCACAGCTGATACAGACAAACCCAAGACAACTCACAGCTGATACAGACAAACCCAAGACAACTCACAGCTGATACAGACAAACCCAAGACAACTCACAGCTGATACAGACAAACCCAAGACAACTCACAGCTGATACAGACAAACCCAAGACAACTCACAGCTGATACAGACAAACCCAAGACAACTCACAGCTGATACAGACAAACCCAAGACAACTCACAGCTGATACAGACAAACCCAAGACAACTCACAGCTGATACAGACAAACCCAAGACAAAGCACAGCTGATACAGACAAACCCAAGACAACTCACAGCTGATACAGACAAACCCAAGACAACTCACAGCTGATACAGACAAACCCAAGACAACTCACAGCTGATACAGACAAACCCAAGACAACTCACAGCTGATACAGACAAACCCAAGACAACTCACAGCTGATACAGACAAACCCAAGACAACGCACAGCTGATACAGACAAACCCAAGACAACTCACAGCTGATACAGACAAACCCAAGACAACTCACAGCTGATACAGACAAACCCAAGACAGCTCACAGCTGATACAGACAAACCCAAGACAACGCACAGCCGATACAGACAAACCCAAGACAACTCACAGCTGATACAGACAAACCCAAGACAACTCACAGCTGATACAGACAAACCCAAGACAACTCACAGCTGTAGTCACCACCAAAGGTGCTTCTACAAAATATTGACTCAGGGGTGTGAATACCTATGTAAATGAGATATTTCTGTATTTCATGTTACAAACATTTATAAAAACAGTGTAGATGGGTAAGAATAAATACATATTTAATCCATTTAGAATGTAGGCTGTAACACAACAAAATGTGGAATAAACCAAGGGGTATGAATACCTTCTGAAGGCACTGTAAGTAATACTAGCCAGAGCCCATCAACATTACTGCAATAGAAGTCTCTGCCTGCAGCTAGCCACCTGACTGACATATCTAGAAGCGACTATTTACCAGCTGTGCAGTCATTCTCCAAAAGCCAGGTTTGTTTTGTTTGGAGGATGTCTGTAGACACGGCAGGAATCCCAGGACTGTTTTAAAATGGCCTTTTGTCCACCATCTTGCAAACACACTGTCAGCCCCATCTCAAGTTGCTTAATGCAAGCTGGGGCAGTTTGTTTCACAGCTCAGACTCTCGACCTGTGATACAGCGAACCCAAGACAACTCAGCTGAGCCAGCTGAGAGGGTGGACAAATGTCACAACTGATAAACAAACCCAATCCGCTGGGGACAGACAAACCAAACAACTCACATGAACAAAAACCCAACTCACAGCTGATACATGTTTCCAAGACAACTCACAGCTTGTAAAGAGGCAGGAGCTTTTAGAACTCAGTCAGATCGATAATAGAAGGGTTCTAAGCATTGATCAATGCTGGGAGCAATATGTACATGTTGACCAGTCATTTATTTTCTTTATTGTGTACAAAATATAGCTTTTATAATGTTATATATTTTTTCAAATTAGAAAAGAAAGTACAGCGGTCCGGACCTTGATGTCCTCATATGTAGCAACAGCCATGGTCAGACCTCCAGTGTGAATGACAAGCCAAAGGACCCAAAATCAATGAGCAAGTCAGGCTACTTAATCTTACCCTGTTATGCATCATCACTGAGACCGCTGACACCAATTGTTCGCTTGACTTGGAACAATATTCTTTCAGTCAATGATATAAAAGCCCGTGAGACAGCAGACATAATGAACAATATGAGCTTTCCACTCAATAGAAGAGATGAGCTTTTCATCATGGCCAATAGAAGAGAAGAGCTTTTCAGTACATCAATAGAAGAGAAGAGCTTTTCATCATGGCCGAGTACATCAATAGAAGAGAAGAGCTTTTCATCATGGCCGAGACATCAATAGAAGAGATGAGCATTTCATCATGGCCAAGTACATCAATAGAAGACCAGTCATTTATTTCAATAGAAGAGAAGAGCTTTTCATCATGTGTACAAAATATAGCTTTTATAATGTTACATCAAATAGAAGAGAAAGCTTTTCATCATGGCCGTGTACATCAATAGAAGAGAATGAGCTTTTCATCATGGCCAAGTACATCAATAGAAGAGAGCTTTTCATCATGGCCGAGTAATCAATAGAAGAGAAGAGCTTTTCATCATGGCATCATCAATAGAAGAGAAGAGCTTTTCATCATGGCCAAGTACATCAATAGAAGAGACTTGAACTTTTCATCATGGCCCGTGAGATCAATAGAAGGAACAATATCGACTCAGGAGATGAGCTTTTCATCATGGCCGAGTACATCAATAGAAGAGAAGAGCTTTTCATCATGGCCGAGTACATCAATAGAAGAGAAGAGCTTTTCATCATGGCCGAGTACATCAATAGAAGAGAAGAGCTTTTCATCATGGCCGAGTACATCAATAGAAGAGAAGAGCTTTTCATCATGGCCGAGTACATCAATAGAAGAGAAGAGCTTTTCATCATGGCCAAGTACATCAATAGAAGAGAAGAGCTTTTCATCATGGCCAGTACATCAATAGAAGAGAAGAGCTTTTCATCATGGCCGAGTACATCAATAGAAGAGAAGAGCTTTTCATCATGGCCGAGTACATCAATGGAAGAGAAGAGCTTTTCATCATCATCAATAGAAGAGAAGAGCTTTTCATCGTGGTCGAGTACATCAATAGAAGAGAAGAGCTTTTCATCATGGCCGAGTACATCAATAGAAGAGAAGAGCTTTTCATCATGGCCGAGTACATCAATAGAAGAAATGAGCTTTTCATCATGGTCGATGACATCAATAGAAGAGAAGGGCTTTTCATCATGGCCGAGTACATCAATAGAAGAGAAGAGCTTTTCATCATGGCCGAGTACATCAATAGAAGAGAAGGGCTTTTGAGGTCCAAAAACGGCAGACACGGTCAATGAACAAACAAATCATTATTACTGTTACAGTCAATGTGCAACACTCATCACACAGTGTATGATAAGGACCTCCACTGAGTCAGCTGAGAGCACCTACCCACTGGGCACATTTGTCAGTTCAATGTTCACTTTTGATAAAGATTTGATAAGACTTAAAACTGAGTCAAATTATTGTTGCTCTTTGGTTTGATGCTGGGGCAGAAAAAAGGTCTGTTGATGAGCATTTCGTTTTCCATGTTAGTAGCCGAAATGTGTAAAACATGAACCCCTCCCTCCGCAACTGGATCCTGACTTCCTGACGGGTTGCCCCCAGGTGAGGGTAGGCAACAACACATCCGCCACGCTGACCCTCAACACAAGGGCCCCTCAGGGGTGCGTGCTTAGTCCCCTCATGTACTCCCTGTTCACTCACGACTGCACGGCGCACGCGACTCCAACACCATCACTACGTTTGTAGACTACTCAACGGTGGTTGGCCTGATCACCGACGACAATGAGACAGCCTATAGGGAGGAGGTCAAAGACCTGGCAGTGTGGTGCCAGGACAACAACCTCTCCCACGATGTCAGCAAAACAAAGGAGCTGATGGTGGATTACAGGAAAAGGAGGGCCGAGCACACCCCTTCCACATCGACTGGGGTGTAGTGGAACGGGTCGAGAACTTCCAGTAAGGAGTTATCATGGTTCACACACATGGACCGTGATAATATAGAGGTCCCTGCCATCCAGGATCTCTATACCAGCCAGTGTCAGAGGAAGGCCCCTTAAAATTGTCAGACTCCAGCCAACCAAGTCGTAGACTGTTCTCTCTGCTTCTGCACAGGAAGTGGCACCGATGCACCAAGTCCAGAACCAACTCAATAATTAGTTAAATAGTTAACCAAATAGCTACCAGGACTATCTGCATTGACATTTTTTTGCACAAATTATTTTGACTCATCACATACACTGCTGATACTGTTTATTATCTATCCTGTTGCCTAGTTGCCTTTTTCCCTACCTACAGTATATGTACATATCTACCTCAATTACCTCGTACCCCTGCACATCGACTCGGTACTGGTACCCCGTGTATATAACCAATTTATTGTTACTCATTTTGTATTTATTCTTTGTTATTATTTTCCTATTCGTCTCTCTGCGTTGTGGGGAAGGGCCCATCAGTAAGCATTTCACTGTTAGTCTACACCTGTTATTTACGTAGACAGGTCCCCCTAAACATGTAATTTTATCCAAAATGATCACAAAGGCT
>NC_088241.1:60290422-60407922 GCF_036934945.1 Oncorhynchus masou masou | reverse complement strand
GTTATTTCTGAAACGTCTGGTTGGCGGGACGACGTAAATCCAGTCCAGGACAGCGTAGAGCGCCTCTCACACCTGCACAACAGTCCCCTCGCTGTCCACTAACAGTCGATGCTACAACCGAACACGTCGCTCCTCACAGACACGCCCATCTATTGCGCAATTGGTCATCTTCCACACAAGCCATTCCCAGCAAGAGAAGTCATACCCATTCTGGGCAAAGCCTCTTTCCATAACGGGATAGGTCAATCCTCATAGGTCAATGTTACTGTCAGTTAAAATATTAATCACATATGTGGGCTGGCTGTTGGCTCTCCAATCCAGTGGCTTTTATTGAGTGAGATAAATGCTGCTACAGTCCCTCTGAGCTAGCCTACTGCTGCTACTGTCCCTCTGAGCTCGCCTACTGCTGCTACTGTCCCTCTGAGCTAGCCTACTGCTGCTACTGTCCCTCTGAGCTAGCCTACTGCTGCTACTGTCCCTCTGAGCTAGCCTACTGTAGTCAGAAAAATGTCACTGCTGCTTCTTTCTGCCTAATGCAATGGCTGGAAGGATAGTCTCTGTAATGGCTATTATAATGGGGGTGCATGCACCAATGAATAACTAACCCAAGATAGTAGGCCAGCTGGTTTATTGCATGGCAAATGTCTATTTCAGTCTCTATCTCTGATTGTATAGTCTTCCAATGGGCCATAATCAGATTAGACCCTATCTCCGAATGTCAATCCTCATTGGAGAAGGCACACAGAAGTACTGATTTCTGATGAGTTTACGGCTTGATTTTCAGCCACTGATTTAGAGGGAAATTCAGAGGCAAAATGCTGGGAGTTTATACAAATATGTTTAGGCTATTAACAGACCAACTTGCTCTGGGTATGATAATATATTGGCCATATACCACAAACTCCCGAGATGCCTTATTGCTATTATAAACTGGTTACCAATGTTACCACGGCTGTCAGCCAATCAGCATTCAGGGCTCGAACCACCCAGTTAATAATTCCCTTTAGACAATTAGAATGTGACGAGAATTACAACGGCTGTCACCAGGACACATACTTTCAGTAGGCTACATCTTCTTAGTACCTCAGACCACACTCATCTTTACCCACATCGCTTTGAAGGGTGTGTTCCAACTTTTGTATGAATTATTGAAAGTAAATCTGTCACCTGGAATAAATTGATGCCTCTCGGCCCCCTTCCACAGCACAGCTGTGGTCTGCAAGAGACAAGAGAGAGATTTAATCTCTCGATGTACAAAACTTCTCCCGTCATGTGGGGCCTAGATACAATGTGATGCAACTTTATTAATCCAATGAAACAGTGATGTGATCTCTGGAAAGTCATTATTTATATGACGGATCACTACAGTAGCCATATAGCCCGACCTGAAATGTCAGTCCAGTATACTCTTTTATTAGGACGTACCACAAGGAGTTCTGGTATATACATGGCTGTAGTGTGACAAATGAAATCAGTGTTGTAACAGAAGATAGATTCAGCCGGTATAAATCATGTGTGGTCATTTTGCAGTCACATACTCATTGGAGCACATTGTGCTTCACTGCCATTGCGTCTTACAGACTCACACTATGGTGTGAAGTGGAATACTGGCTTCATGTGGCTACGATTGGAAGTGCAACTGCAAACACCTTTTCACACAGACAATTCTGATTTATATTTATGAATTATATACATGTGGCCTCCTATAGAATGAAAGACAGCTCTTCAATAACATTGACACCACTTTAATAGATCATTAAGCAGCATACCACCCTGCATCCCACTGCTGGCTTGCCTCTGAAGCTGAGCATGGTTGGTCCTGGATGGGAGACCAGATGCTGCTGAAAGTGGTGTTGGAAGGCCAGTAGGAGGCACTATTTCCTCTGATAATTATTATTTTTATCCCAAGGCAGTGATTGGGGACATTGCCCTGTGTAAGTTGCTATCTTTCAGATGGGACTTTAAACAGGTGTCCTGACTCTCTGTGGTCACTAAAGATCCCATGGCACTTATTGTAAGAGTAGTGGTGTTAACCAAGGGGTCCTGGCTAAATTCACAATCTGGCCATCATACCATCATTGCCACCTAATCGTCCCCAGCTTCCAATTGGTTCATTCCTCTCCCCTGTAACTATTCTCCAGGTTGCTGGTGTAAATGAGAAAGTGTTCTTAGTCAACTTACCTGGTAAAATAAGGGATATAAAGAGACATTAAAGGCCTGTGGTGGTTAGTCATTCACAATGAAAGCATATCACAAGAAAATACCAGTCAAGCTATGAAAAGAAAGTAAAGGAAAAATAAAGATGTCTTACAAGTGCTATACAGTGGGGAGAACAAGTATTTGATACACTTCTGGTTTTGCAGGTTGTCCTACTTACAAAGCATGTAGAGGTCTGTCAATTTTATCACAGGTACACTTCAACTGTGAGAGACAGAATCTAAAACAAAAATCCAGAAAATCACATTGTATGATTTTTAAGTAATTGATTTGCATTTTATTGCATGACATAAGTATTTGATCACCTACCAACCAGTAAGAATTCTGTCTCTCACAGAGCTGTTAGTTTTTCTTTAAGAATCCCCCCTGTTCTCCACTCATTACCTGTATTAACTGCACTAGTTTGAACTCGTTACCTGTATAAAAGACACCTGTTCACAGACTCCAACCTCTCCACAATGGCCAAGACCAGAGAGCTGTGTAAGGACATCAGGGATACAATTATATACCTGCACAAGGCAGGTATACCAGCTTGGTGAGAAGGCAACAACTGTTAACAACTGTGCAATTAATAGAAAATGGAAGAAGTTCAAGATGACGGTCAATCACCCTCTGTCTGGGGCTCCTTGCAGATCTCACCTCGTGGGGCATCAATGGTCATGAGGAAGGTGAGTGATCAGCCCAGAACTACACGGCAGGACCTGGTCAATGACCTGAAGAGAGCTGGGACCACAGTCTCAAAGAAAACCATTAGTAACACACTACACCGTCATGGATTAAAATCCTACAGCGCACACAAGGTCCCCCTGCTCAAGCCAGCGCATGTCCAGGCCCGTCTGAAGTTTGCCAATGACCATCTGGATGATCCAGATGAGGAATGGGAGAAAGTCATGTGGTCTGAGACAAAGATAAAGCTTTTTGGTCTAAACTCCACTTGCCGTGTTTGGAGGGAGACAAGGATTAGTACAACCCCAAGGACACCATCCCAACCGTGAAGCATGGAGGCGGAAACATCATCCTTTGGGGATGCTTTTCTGCAAAGGGGACAGGACTACTGCACCCTATTGAGGGAAGGATGGATGGGGCCATGTATCGCGAGATCTTGGCCAACAACCTCCTTCCCTCAGTAAGAGCATTGAAGATGGGTCGTGGCTGGGTCTACCAGTATGACAACAACCCAAAACACACAACCAGGGCAACTAAGAAGTGGCTCTCTAAGATGCATCTCAAAGTTCTGGAGTGGCCTAGCCTGTCTCCAGACATGAACCCAATAGAAAATCTTTGGAGAGAGCTGAAAAGTCTGTATTTCCCCAGTGATAGCCCCGAAACCTGAAGGATCTGGAGAAGGTCTGTATGGAGGAGTGGGCCAAAATCCCTGCTGCAGTGTGTGCAAACCTGGTCAAGAACTACAGGAAACATATGATCTCTGTAATTGCAAACAAAGGTTTCTGTACCAAATATTAAGTTCTGCTTTTCTGATGTATCAAACACTTATGTCATTCAATAAAATACAAATTAATTACTTAAAAATCATAAAATGTGATTTTTCTGGATTTTTGTTTTAGATTCCGTCTCTCACAGTTGAAGTGTACCTATGATAAAAATTACAGACCTCTATATGCTTTGTAAGTAGGAAACACTGACGATTGTGCAGGTTATCAAATACTTGTTCTCCCCACTGTATTTATCATTATAAACTGTGTGGTTCAAGCCCTGAATGCTGATTGGTTGACAGCCGTGGTATATCAGACCATATACCATGGGTATGACAAAACATGTTTTACTGCTCTAATTACATTGGTAATCCGTTTATAATAGCAATAAGGCACCTCGGGGGTTTGTGGTATATGACCAATATACCATAACTCCTTCAGGTCTTATTGCTTAAGCAAAGTACAGCTTCAATAGTCTTCCCCATCTCCCTGCTTTATTCATTCAAATATAAACCCCTTTATGTCTCATCACTGGCTTTTATTCCCAGTTCAGTTTCTCCCATCAGGTTGCACAGAGAGTGAGGCAGCACGTACGCAGCGCTGCCAGGTTCTTTGTCCTGGTCAAAGTGTGGTGTTATACCCATTACAATGCAAAGCTATTCTCTGAGAAACAGCCAATGTGGTGCACCGCTGGAGGAGACCTGCTGCTCAGTGGATAGTGATAGCATCGTGCAGTGGGGAAAATCACCATGAATAAAACATGATTTGTTGTTAGTGTGGCTTCTCTTACTATTTTTGTCAAAGTGAGTCAGACAAAGCAATAGCTCTTTTGTGAAACTAGGAGAAAATCCGAACACAGATGTGGCTGAAAGTGTTCGGTAGTATCAACGTTCAAGTTTAAATGAAACTGTGGCTGTTCTGTCAAAATAAGAGGAATTGAGTCTTAAGCTCTGGGAGGTCTTTCTCTGCTGTGGAGCGACCAGCACATCTGGTCTGTATTCACAAAGTATCTAAGAGTAGTGTCGCTGATCTAGGATCAGGTACTCACTGCCCATTTTAATATAATTCATTATGATCTAAAACAGAACACTGATCCTAGATCAGCACTCATACTCTGAAATGTTTTCTGAATACTGACTCTGGTTGGGTTTGTTAGCGGAACAGACATTGACAGGCAACAGGGAAAAAACGTTTACACTTCTTTCATGACTGCCATTTATCCCAACCAGAGCCCCAACAGAACCCAGGTTCAAGAAGGGTAGATTGTGGCTGCTGACATTTCACCAAAATGTCATTGAACAACAAAAGTTCCACTATGAGTAGCTGAGACTAATGACATAATCATGTATATTAACCTCAGAGAGGACCCAGCCACAGAGAGACTCCTTACAGAAAGGACATTACTTATTACAGACAGGTTTGCCATGTCTGCGGAAATACCGCGAAATTTGGATACTTTAAAAACAATGTCACATCCACGTGAAATATCAGAGAGCTTTTTAAGGGCTAGATATTAGTATCCACTGGGCATTTGTTTGTTGAGTCAATTTGTATCGAAAGGGGAAAATCTAATCCCTTGTGCTACATTCCCGTTTGGGACTCATTTAGACTCACTCCTTATAAAAGAAGCTAGGATTAGCTGGTTAAAATGATAGAGCTTCAGATATCAGATATACGGGAAATGGTACATGGACATGGTGGCTGGTAAAATAACTCTGTGTGGAAGAAAATGTGGTGATCCTGCCCCCCTGTGGTCAACACACACACAAATACGGTCCCTGTCTGTGCTGAGTGTGGCTTGAAGTTACCCCCACTAATGATTAAGGTTGGGATTGAAACCTCCCCCAGGAGCGCATAGCTGCAGTGCACATTGGTGACACGATCACAACAGCTGAAATCTCGAGGCCACTAGAACAGGCTCTTTATGTGTCATGATGTCTTCAATGGTGCAGTTGATTGGACTTGTTAGGAGAAATTCTGCAAGCATTTCATTTAACCGAAATTAATGATGTCCCGAAAGGCAATGTTAGATACGTAACTTTGCCTTTTAATCCAGGTTTATCCAAATGTAGTTCATCTGTAATGTCTTTTAATCAAATGAATCAGAATAATGAGAATGATATGCGTTAGCACAGGGTGCTGCTAGTATTTTGTGCATTAGGACAGGGTGCTGCTTGTGTTTTATGGTTTAGGATAGGGTGCGTTAGGAAAGAATGTTGTATATTATAGTTTAGGACAGGGTGCGTTAGGACAGAGTGTTGTATTTTATGGTTTAGGACAGGGTGCTGCTTGTGTTTTATGGTTTAGGATAGGGTGCGTTAGGAAAGAATGTTGTATATTATAGTTTAGGACAGGGTGCGTTAGGACAGAGTGTTGTATTTTATGATTTAGGACAGGGTGCTGCTTGTATTTTATGCGTTATGACAGGGTTGTTGTGTCTTTGGCTATGCCGGATTAAGTGATATGACATGCTATTCTATAAAACAATTTCTCCGTAATTAATATTACCTGATTGAGCTAATCCGGTAAATGTAATTAACTAGAGAGTTGGGCACCACAAAATAATATTTATATGGCTGTTATCTTCCGAATAAACTCTTAAAGACTTAGTAATATTTTACATCAATAGCAGTCAATATTAATCGTCATCTTAATTCAGTCTCATCTGAAAGTTGTAAATTCTTGGTTATCTGCACGAACCCTGGCTAACAAGTTGAATCAGCAATACAAAATTGGGTTTAATTATTTATTTAGTAAATACCTAACTAATCACACCAAATTACACATACACATATTTAAATCATAACTTGGTTACAAATTACGTCATAAAGGAAAACGTCCTTAGCGGGCGGAACAGATATGACAGCTGGTTACACAAAAGAAAAGGGTCTGGGTTTGAGTGAAATAGCGGGAAGACTGAGGAACAAAGGGCGAAGCTGTGCTATCGTGAATACAGTACTTTATGCATTCTAAATTACCGCCCATTTGGAAAAGGAAAATGCAATACATATTTACTCTGAGCTGCGCTTCAGTAGGTTGGTGGTAGATGGAAGGCCGTGTTGCCCAACTGAGTCCTTTGTCCTTTGAAGAATGTCTCTGCTGGTAAATTGAATATGTTGTAGTAACGTCGTTGTGTGGTAGACGGGATACTCTG
Organism: Oncorhynchus masou masou; assembly: GCF_036934945.1. NCBI lineage: Eukaryota > Metazoa > Chordata > Actinopteri > Salmoniformes > Salmonidae > Oncorhynchus > Oncorhynchus masou. Next base: position 60,401,118 of record NC_088241.1, on the reverse strand, counting down.
TCTGTTCCTTCCTAACCCTCGTTTGCAGAGGCTGTTGCTAACTCAACGGCTAGGAGGTATCACTTCTGTAGTGAATAAGAGTTCAAAGTTCATACCATTCGCAACCAAAGCTCATGCTGATGTTAGCTTCGTTCTGTAGTTATTATCTGAACCATTCTGACATCGGACCGTCGTCCTCACGTCCTCGGAACAGGAGGTTATATTGTCGCCAGGGGCTTATATAGGAAGGGAGAGGAGGGCGTGTTTGAAAAGTTGTATAGCCCATGTCCCTTCACAGGGGCGGGCCACTGATTGAGCAGAGCACTATCTTATGAAAACCCAAATCTCACATTTTAGAAGCTAAAATCACATTTCATCCCATCACTAATAATTTCGTATTCAAACATTTAAATTGAACAACAATTCCATGTGAATCCGATAACTCTGATGTGTAGACTTTCCACTGTAGAGTTTATGTCATCATATCATTGATGAGAATGTCTCAGATGACAACCGAACTGACATCATATTCATTAAGTACCACCACGTATGTTCAATTGGTCGGATTACCAGAATATTGTTCATTTCCCCTCACCTTCTGATGTTCCCAGAATCTCTATGTTAACCAAGGGATTGCAAATGTAACATCAGTAGGGTAGAGAGAGGAAAAATGGGGGGGAAGATGTATCTATGACTGTCATAAACCTACCCCCAGGCCAACTTCATGACAGGGTTCTGCTAGTATTTCATGGTTTAGGACAGCATGCGTTAGGAAAGTGTTGGATTTTATGTGTACATAGAGTGTTGCTAGTATTTTATGGGTTAGTATATGGTGTAGCTAGTAATGTATGGGTTAGTATAGGGTGCGGCTAGTATTTTATGCATTAGGACAGAGAGTTGCTAGAACACTACAAAAATATGTGGACACCCCTTCAAATTAGTGGATTTGGATATCTCAGCCACACCTGTTGCTGACAGGTATATCAAATTGAGCACACAGCCATGCAATCTCCATACACAAACATTGTCAGCCTTACTGAAAAGCTCAGTGACTTTCAACATGGCACCGTCATAGGATGCCACCTTTCCAACAAGTCAGTTCTTCAAATTTCTGCCCTGATAAAGCTTCCCCGGTCAACTGTAAGTGCTTTAATTGTTAAGTGGAAACATCTAAGCGCAACAACGGCTCAACTGCAAAGTGGTAGGCCACACAAGCTCACAGAACAGGACCGCCCAGTGCTGAAGCACGTAGTACGTAAAAATTGTCACTCATTACTGAGTTCCAAACGGTCTCTGGAAGCAACGTCAGCACAAGAACTGTTCGTACAGAGCTTCACGAAATGGGTTTCCATGGCCAAGCAGCCGCACACAAGCCTAAGATCACCATATGCAATGTCAAGTGTCGGTTGGAGTGGTGTAAAACATGTCGCTATTGGACTCTGGAGCAGTGGACACACTTTCTCTGGAGTGATGAATCACACTTCACCATTTGGCAGTCCAAAGGACAAATCTGTGTTTGGCGGATGCCAGTATAACACTACTTGCCTGAATGCACAGTGCCAGCTATAAAGTTTGGTGGAGGAGGAATAATGGTCTGCTGTTTTTCATGGTTCGGGCTAGGCCCCTTAGTTCCAGTGAAGGGAAATTTTAATACCTCAGCAGACAATGACATTTAAGACAATTCTGTGCTTCCAACTTTGTGACAACAGTTTGGGGAAGGCCCTCTCCTGTTTCATGCACAAAGCAGAAAACAGAAATAGTTTGTCAAGATTGGTGTGGAAGAAAGAACTTGACTGGCCTGCACAATGCCCTGACCTCAACCCCATTGAACACCTTTGAATTGGAACGCCAACTGTGAGCCAGACATAATCTCCCAACATCAGTGGCCAACCTCACTAATGCTCCTGTTGCTGAATAGAAGCAAGTCGCCGCAGCAATGTTCCAACATCTACTAGAAGGCCTTCCCAGAAGAGTAGAGTCTGTTATAGCAGCAATGGGGAGGGGGGACCAACTCCATGTTATTCCCCATTACTTTGGAATGAGATGTTCAACGAGCAGGTGTCCATATACCTTTGGCCATAGTGTATTTTATGTTTTAGGACAGAGTGTTGCTCGCATATTATGTGTTAGGACAGTGGTGTTAGTATTTTATGTGCTAGGACAGAGTGTTGTTAGTATTTTATGTGTTAGGACAGTGTTGTTAGTATTTTATGTGTTAGGACAGTGTTATTAGTATTTTATGTGTTAGGACAGTGTTATTAGTATTTTATGTGTTGGGACAGTGTTGTTAGTATTTTACGTGTTAGGACAGTGTTGTTAGTATTTTATGTGTTAGGACAGTGTTATTAGTATTTTATGTGTTAGGACAGTGTTGTTAGTATTTTACGTGTTAGGACAGTGTTATTAGTATTTTATGTGTTAGGACAGTGTTGTTAGTATTTTATGTGTTAGGACAGAGTGTTATTAGTATTTTATGTGTTAGGACAGTGTTGTTAGTATTTTATGTGTTAGGACAGAGTGTTATTAGTATTTTATGTGTTAGGACAGTGTTGTTAGTATTTTATGTGTTAGGACAGTGTTGTTAGTATTTTATGTGTTAGGACAGTGTTATTAGTATTTTATGTGTTAGGACAGTGTTGTTAGTATTTTATGTGTTAGGACAGTGTTGTTAGTATTTTATGTGTTAGGACAGTGTTGTTAGTATTTTATGTGTTAGGACAGTGTTATTAGTATTTTATGTTGTTAGTATTTTATGTGTTAGGACAGTGTTGTTAGTATTTTATGTGTTAGGACAGTGTTATTAGTATTTTATGTGTTAGGACAGAGTGTTATTAGTATTTTATGTGTTAGGACAGTGTTGTTAGTATTTTATGTGTTAGGACAGAGTGTTATTAGTATTTTATGTGTTAGGACAGAGTGTTGTTAGTATTTTACGTGTTAGGACAGAGTTATTAGTATTTTATGTGTTAGGACAGAGTGTTGTTAGTATTTTATGTGTTAGGACAGTGTATATTTAGTATTTTATTTTGTGTTAGGACAGAGTGGACAGTTAGGACAGTGTTGTTAGTATTTTATGTGTTAGGACAGTTAGTATTTTATGTGTTAGGACAGAGTGTTATTAGTATTTTATGTGTTAGGACAGTGTGTTGTTAGTAATTGTAAGGAGTGCGTACCGGCGGTAAGCAAGTCAGACGCAAAAACGGTGTTTACCTATGACTCAGTTTAATTATAAAAACCACCGGAAAACAGAACAATCAATAAATGGGTTCACAACCCGCTGCACACCAGACATAACGTGCACTATCAATAAACAATACCGGACAAGGACATGGGGGGGGGAACAAAGGGTTAAATACACAACATGGAATTGATGGAATTGAAGGTGTGAGGGAAGACAAGACAAAACAAATGGAAAATGAAAGGTGGATCGGCGATGGCTAGAACAAGGAGAGGGACCGACTTCTGGGGAAGTCGTGACAGTAATTTATGTGTTAGGACAGAGTGTTGCTTGTTTTTTTTGTGTGTTAGGACAGAGTGTTGCTAGTATTTTCTGTGTTAGTAAAGGGTGCAGTTTGTCACGAATTCCGCGAAGTCGGGTCCTCCTTGTTTGGGCGGCGCTCGGCGGTCAGCGTTGCCGTTCTTCTAGCTATCATCAATCCACTTTTCATTTTCCATGTGTTTTATCTTGTTTTTCCTCACACCTGGTTTCAATTTCCTCAATCATTTGTCATGTATTTAAAGCTTCGTTTCTCCCATGTCTTTGTGCGGGATTGTTTATTGTAACTCCGTGTTTGGTGCGCGGTGGGTTTTTGTACCCAATTATCTTGTTATTTTTATGCCTTGGTTTTGCTATTATTAAACTGCTCTAGCTATTACCAAGTTCTGCTCTCCTGCGTCTGACTTCCCTGCCACCGATTATGCACCCCTTACACAGTTAGTATTTTATGCGTTAGGACAGGGTGCGGCTAGTATTTTATCTGTTAGGACAGTGTTGCTTGTATTTTATGTTTTAGGACAGACTTGGGACTAGTATTTTATGCATTAGGACAGTGTCACGTTCTGACCTTAGTTCTTTTGTTATGTCTTTGTTTTAGTATGGTCAGGGCGTGAGTTGGGTGGGTTGTCTGTGTTCGTTTTTCTATGTTGTGTTTTGCGTTTGGCCTGGTATGGTTCTCAATCAGAGGCAGGTGTCGTTAGTTGTCTCTGATTGAGAATCATACTTCGGTAGCCTTTTCCCACCTGTGTGGTGTGGGTGATTGTTTTCTGTTATGTGTCTGTCACCTTACAGAACTGTTTCGTTCTCATTTGTTATTTTGTTTAGTGTTCTGTGTTTAATAAATATAATGATGAACACTTACCACTCTGCAATTTGGTCCTCACCTCATTCCAACGACGAGCGTTACAAACAGGGTGTGGCTAGTATTTTCTGCATTACAACAGGGTGCGGCCCGTATTTTATGTGTTAGGACAGATTGTTGCTAGTATTTTAAAGCGTTAGGACAGTGTTGCTCATATATGTGTTAGGACAGTGTTGCTCGCAAATGTGTTAGGACAGAGTGTTGCTAGTATGTTAGGACAGAGTATTGCTAGTATTTTATGTGTTAGGACAGATTGTTGCTAGTATTGTATGTGTTAGGACAGTGTTGCTCGCATATTATGTGTTAGGACAGAGTGTTTAGTATTGTATGTGTTAGGACAGAGTGTTGCTCTCATATGTGTTAGGACAGAGTGTTGCTTGTAGGAGACCTTAGCGGGATCCATCTTAATGCCCTCAAAAATGAAAAATGCACTTCTCAGCCTTCACATAAAGTTCTCCAAAAAAGGACGCGTCGCACGGAACATGGTCGATAGTATTTTATGTGTTAGGACAAGGTGCGGCTCGTATATTATGTGTTTGGGCAGTGTTGCTCGTTTTTAATTTGTTAGGACAGAGTTTTGCTAGTATTTTATGTGTTAGGACAGGGTTGCTAGTATTTTATGTGTTTGGACAGAGTGTTGCTAGTATTTTATGTGTTAGGACAGAGTGTCGCTAGTATTTTATGTGTTAGGACAGAGTGTCGCTAGTATTTTATGTGTTAGGACAGGGTTGCTAGTATTTTATGTGTTTGGACAGAGTGTCGCTAGTATTTTATGTGTTAGGACAGAATGTCGCTAGTATTTTATGTGTTAGGACAGAGTGTTGCTAGAATTTTATGTGTTAGGACAGAATGTCGCTAGTATTTTACGTGTTAGGACAGAGTGTTGCTAGTATTTTATGTGTTAGGACAGAGTGTTGCTAGTATTTTATGTGTTAGGACAGTGTTGTTAGTATTTTATGTGTGTCGCTAGTATTTTGCGGATACCCCCAGCTGCATAGGCTCAGCATCCAGGGGCGATGGTTCCCGGGAGAGGATCTGCGTCCTGGGAGACCCTCCAGAAAACGAGCGAGCAAAGCCGGCTCGTTCCAGTCACTTGACAGAGTGTCGCTAGTATTTTGTGTGTTAGGACAGAGTGTTGCTAGTATTTTATGTAGTAGGCCATTAAATGAAAAAACAAAGAGACACATATTTTATTTTCAAAAGTCACAACTAGCCATTAGTGCAACTATTACCAGTACCAACTTCTTTTTTTGTTTTTTATTTGTAGTTCACATCAATGAAAATAATTCAATTTACTGTCTTTGACTGGGGTGGATGGGCTCACTTTAATGGCTGGAAAAGTATGAATGCATCAAACACATGCAAATGAAAGTAAAATTATCATTACGCACACACACACACACACACACACACACACACACACACACACACACACACACACACACACACACACACACACACACACACACACACACACACACACACACACACACACACACACACACACACACACACACACTATTATCCATGAGCGCTGTAAAGGTAAAGATGACAACATGACAGCAGCTTGGGAGTATATAGTAGGCCCACTTGATGGGCTGCATGAAAAAATCATATATATATATTTTAACATACCACTAGATGGTGCAAAAAGACGGCGTTGTGTATTTATCGGAGCCTACACAGCCATTTGATACAGCAGCCAATGCATGGTCACGAGGTGATCTCAAAATGTCATGCTTTACCTCCCAATTACTAGACCACATGTGACTCACATCATTAGATGTCCACATGTCATTCTGTGCGCACACCTTGCCACAATGATATGGGTTATACAGTAATGGAGCTGGGTATGACTAAGACGAGGAGTCATATATCTTATTTGTGGACCTGGGGGAGGGGGCCCCCCCGGCTCACTGATTGTTATTCAAGTTAATGTGTGGGATGCTGAACGGCTTTTTCACCTCCGAAAATGGAAGCTGTAAGCTGTGCTTGGACAGACCTACGAGCTGTTGAGCTGCACTGATGCGCAAGTGATGATGACAAGGGGAGAGAGAGAGAGGTACAGAGAGATGCTGCTAGATGTTTGGGCGTGTTATATAAACGGCATCTGTCGTTACATAATCCAACTCCGGTCTTAGCAGAAACATCACTCTGCATCTAACCCCTTTCCCTTTTGAAGGTGAACATGGGTTAACTCCTTCCACGGTTAACACTTCCTCACCAAGCGACTGTTCTGATGATGCATAGGTTGTTGATTCTACTCGCCCGAAGTCTTAAGTGTCACATTGCTGATGGTAACACAGTTCCCTGAAAAAAATATTCTATTAACATAAACACTAACAACACACTGGTGTGGGTGGACATCTCAGGTGGAAATGCCCACTTAGTGAACCGTTCTGCTGTTATTAAAGTTGTCTTGGCCTACAAAAATATGACAGGCGGGCCTACCACTGGAAAACATGGCTACACACCCAATCAGACCCATATCTGGGGCTCAGAGCCTACCTTATAGTAAGTCGTGATCATACTGTAATATATTCATGCTTCCTAATTTATTAAGACTTGATTTCCTCTGAGTCACTGACACTAAATAGTTGAATGCAAATGTTTACCAGGCTTTCCTAATACTGTCAACATTAGGAATCCAGGCTTATTTGATTTTTCACCTCGATGTGGCTGCTATGATGATAAAACGTCTATAACATTTTGATGGTCCAAGCAGATCCTCAATGTCATTTACAACAAGTGCAGTAAACTTGATTTGGCACCTCGGAGGCATGTCAGATGATCTGTCATTTAGATCAGATGCTCCTGAAGAGACGGGATGTAAGACGATGTGACTGTCGATACTCTCATTGCGTCACGTCAAATTTACTGAGACGAGCTGAACGTGGGATAGATGTGCCGCTTTTATCAGTGTCAAATAAACTCAGATGTAGAGATTCTCGAAGGAAATGTATTACAAATCCGGAATAGTAGGTTTAATGAATACAATATAGTCAGGATTACTTGTGTGCTGTCCCTGTATACCTTGGTGAACATTAAGATGAAGTACTTTTGTTTGTATATGTTATCTGAACATAGACGGGGCAAGGGAAAGGATGTTGAAAAGGGGTGGCAATAAGCCTACGGTTGAGATAAAATGTATCACGAGGAATGTATTTCTCTTCCATGTGCAGTAGCCTACATGCCATCGGTCTACACTCTATGGCATTGGATTTGGTCTTCAAATTGGTATTAATGCTAGACATCTCTGAGAAGTTGTTGTAAGTAGGCTCACTCTAAAAACAATCGTCAAGAGGACTCACAGCTCATTATCTTTAATGAGCAAAGAATCGCCACGTGAGAGGAGCAGGAGACAGACTATACCAAGTACATATCACCTGAAGAGAAGAGCAGGAGACAGACTATACCAAGTACATATCACCTGAAGAGAAGAGCAGGAGACTGACTATACCAAGTACATATCACCTGAAGAGAGGAGCAGGAGACAGACTATACCAAGTACATATCACCTGAAGAGAGGAGCAGGAGACAGACTATACCAAGTACATATCACCTGAAGAGAGGAGCAGGAGACAGACTATACCAAGTACATATCACCTGAAGAGAAGAGCAGGAGACTGACTATACCAAGTACATATCACCTGCCGTTGGAAGACAACTGAGCATTTCCACTGTTAATGAGAAGTAGTAATTAAACATTGATGAGAAACCCAGTTTAAACGGAACCATAAGGGAATAGGTGATGCTATGACATTGAGAATAAGGAAGAGTTCTGTGATATGTGAGTTGGAGGCGGAGGGTTTAAAAGAGATGTTGAAAGATTCAGAGCTCACTGCAGACCATAGAGCGAGAGCGGGAGAGAGAAAGAAAAAACCTTCAAGCCTTCACACATCTTCCTTGGCTGGCTGAGAGAAAGGTCAGACAGGTTAAAAAAAAGGAGAGAAGTCAAGTCAGAATTTGGCAGCATAAATGGGTTCAGTGTGTATAATCCGTTTCAGGGTTGAATTTATGTTGCTCAAGGATTCCCATGAACTATAGGAAATGAATACATGTTCAAAGAGCACACACACTTCAAAGAGCCTGGAAAGACTGCAGTGAAGAAACGTTAGGTGTCCTATCCACTGGAAGGTTACATTCCATCCATAATGATCATTCATAAAACTGAGTGGCCACGTTTACATAAGACGCCGACAGCTTGACGATTGGCACTAAAACACAGAGAATTAGTTTGTAATGGAATACATACTGCCTTTTATATCTGTCTATATTATGCTCCTTCTCCCCATAAACAGATGGAAACCTCGCTCTCCCGACTCCCAACAACCAGAATTCTATACCAAATGTCTACTCTCTTTCATGCTCCATCTTTCATGTTCTCTCTGTCTCTGTCTCTGTCTCTGTCTCTCTCTCTCTCTCTCTCTTTCTCTCTCTCTTTCTCTCTCTCTTTCTCTTTCTCTCTCTGTCTGTCTCTCTCCGGAGACTGTCTTCTCACACCTTTGGGTTGATAACTTGATTGACAGAATGTCAGAAGGTCACTAATTACAGATGATACAGATAATGAGACAGCTTCGTATGTTTATTTGAAGACTGATTGACCCATAGGACGACCATGGGATGTTTGACTTGACCATGGTAACCAGCAACAATTGGAATACAATACATACTGCAGGTTTGTCATTGAACAACAACCAACTACAAAAACAACCCAGCTGCTTTTGCACAGGATAACATTGATTTGATATTTGTTTTCTACACGGATGGTTACTTGTGGTAAGGTAGTTATGCTACTTGTACCGAGATACAAGTATTGTGCTGTGACTTGTGCTAGTCAGTGTGTGGTTCTCAGTTTCCCTCAGGCAATAGCGATGGCAAAGATATAGATTCCTTAACAAGCAAGTCAAAACTGTTCTAAAAAACTAAACAATAACATATGTCTTGTTCAGAGAATTTTAAGAGACTGGCAAATATGCCAACACTGTGATTACCCACAAGCAAACAGAGATGGTCAATTATGTATTGCTATTCAAGTTTGAATTCAAACCTTCCTCTGGCAACTGACAAAAACTGTGTAAGGACATTGCAGTATAAAATACATGCTGTTGAGACAGCAACTCTCAATCAATATACTACTACAGTATCAGTAGTGACAGTGGGTGGAACAGCCACAATTATATTTCTACACATTATATAAACTATTACACCAAGTGGATGGTACAGTATCTGTACAGTCACCATTTAAAAACGGGCCCTTTTTGGTTAATGTTATCTTTTTGCTGTGAAACTCATTCTGTTGGGCGCGATGCTTCCAACCTACACAAACAAACGCTTGACAAAATACTACTCACACACAGTCTTCACTTTTCATAGCCCACCAATGACCATGTTCGGTTTTTTGGTCACGTATCGATAATTGCATTTGCAATGAACAGCAAGATACTCTAGATTTCAGATCCTATACAGTTTGTTGTAATAGTCATAATTGCTTGAGCCTGTTGTCAGGTGTCTTTGACCAACACCCGGCCAGTTATCCCGTGATCATTTTGTTCAAGTAAACTCATTACGCCATTCAGTAATCCGCCAATCAGCAATTATCTAATCAGCAATCGTCCAATCATATGTCTGTGCTCTCCACCTCCTCATCATCCAAAACGGAGTCTGACTGAGAGATCATAAAGAGTTTATCTTTGTTTGAGTATCGCCTTGAGCCCCTGTCCTGTGGTTCCCTGGAACTGATCTCCTGTCCATTGGCTTCTGCTCCTTCCCTCTGACACTTAGCCACAGCCTCCTCTGAGGTCACTTGGCTAAAGGCAGTCATCTCACATGACTCCCTTGACTCAAATGACTCCCCCCCTAGGTTGCCCAGTTTGATGTACCCACCGCCTCCCAGTACTTCTAGGCGAGGGCAGCTGAGTCGCCGAGAACGTTCCACTTTCCAATCGGTGGGGGTGGATGGAGTGATGCCCAGGTCGATGGACCTGGAGTATTCCGTCAGTGCGCTGAGGGACAGGTGGGAGCCTGTCACTCTGTGTCCAGTGGGGGAAGAGGGGAGTAGCTGCACCTGGGAGCCCTGCGGCGCCCCCTGGAGGCTACCACTGCTCTTGTATACTTCTACCGAGTCTTGAGGCAAGAACATGGCCGTCCGCAAAGTCTCTACCTTGGCCTGAGTGGTGGTTTCTGGAACTACGTACCCCACCCGACCCTCGTCGTCTTCCTCCCCAGAGTCGCACAGCGCGGCCCTGCTCCTGCCTGCCTCTGCTTTGGCCGAGGGCCTGCGCTGGTGCTGGTTGGCCCGGTGGTTGGGTTTGGTCATGGGGAGAGTGAAGGTGTTGACCGAGGAGGCCACTATTGTCTTGGTCTCCCACTGTTTGTGGATGGGAATAGGGCTGCTCTGCTGGCCGGCCCCGCTGTGTCTGGAGATAGTGTAGACAGTGTCGGTGAACGTCTGCCTCTCGAGTGACGAGACCCTTGACCTGGTCAGGGAGTGGCATCTGGAGGGGCCCCGACTGCCCTCATCCGGCGAGCCCCCTGAGGGCCAGGTTCCTTTGGCCAGCAGGGCGGCGGTATACGCAGCACTAGGGTTCCCTTCCACCCCTTTGGACTGCACATAATTCACAAAGCCATTGAGCGGCGTGTTCTCCTTAGTCCGCAAGCTGTGGATGTCGATGACTGTGGAGTAGATGTCCCTCAGGTTGATGACTTTGGTCTTCTTGTCGCGGTTCTCGTGCAGCACCGCGTTGGCGCAGATGAACAGAAAGATGCCAATGCCCATGATGAGGGGCCCGAACACCTTCAGCTTGTCTGAGTACAGGTAATTATCCAAGAACTCGGCCAGGAAGCCCATAGGAGGCTGCTCTAAACCTGTGCCGTTGGAACGATTGTTACTGACCAAATCCCTATCCATGTGAAATCCGACCTTTGCGTTGTTTGTCCAGTTGCCTGTCAGCCTTGACTCTTCCTTCTTGTCATAAATCCTTTGGGTATGGTGCGGCGCAGGGTATAGTGGGCTCTCCCTAGGCCAATAGCCCAGTATGGCCATAGAAATGCCCACCAGTAGGATCAGAATCCCAATGGCCGCCACTACCCCCGAGATGGAGCATAGATTCAGCTTGCCCTTGACCACCACCACCTCGTTCTTCTGCTTCTTCTTGGCTTTCCTCTTGCGCTTGTTCTCGGCGCGGCTCTTGGAGCGCAGTGAGTCCTGCCTCCTGTTGATCCGCAGCAGGCCTCCGGTGGCGATCATGGTTGGGATGCAACGGATGGACGGACAACTCACTCATCCTAAGGCCATAGAGAGAGAGGTGGAGGGGGAGAGATAAAGGGGGGAGGAAGAGAGGAGGGGAAGAGTGAGAGATAGGCAGGGAGAGAAAGAGGAAAGGTTTGATAATAGCTCTAGATTAACAATATCGATCATGATACTCAATACAGTCCTTAATAGTTAATGCACCGCTGAATTTGCCAGTCCTATTCAGTTGAATAGAGCTACACCTCTGCTGTGCTCTGACTAATTTAGATCATCCCAGTGAAATATGCTAAGTTCTGCTGTTTCAGGATGAAGGAGGAGGGAAACAATAAGAATCAATGCAAAGTGAAGCCTGTTTCCCAGAGGCACTTGCTCACTGGGTGACAGCTCGAGATGTGTGGGAGTGATGACATTTCTGCCACAGCACAGGGAACAGAGTAACAGAAATGCATGTGCACACACAAGTCTGGACACACACACACACACGCTCTGGGGTGAATGCACCAAAATGACAAGGCGGCATGGCAGAGCGGGCGAGGTAGACATTCTGTGGCTTCACAATACACTGTTCTAAGATCAACAGGGGATATAAATACACACATCTTAAAGCCTAGCGGACTGTGAAGAATGAAAACAACTGGCCATCCAACACTGCCACACCACTCCTCTTTCTAATATAAGGGGCGAGAGATCAGAAACGCCAGGTAGCACCGTTACTAAGCTGCATAGAGAATCATGATCACCCTATAGAAAACACTGAATACAGGAAGAAGACTGTCCCTTAAATGTCTTCACAGTGTGTGTAGTGTACTTGCTGGCTCTTGCTATGCACAGCACATCAGGAACGGATTTGAGACTAAACCTTGGGGGACTCCTGGAGTTGAATGATTATTTTTATTTAACCTTTAACTAGGCAAGTCAGAACAAATTCTTATTTACAATGATGGCCTACCGGGGGAACAACGGGATAACTGCCTTGTTCAGGGGCAGAACAACAGATTTTTACCTTGTCAGCTTGGGGATTCAATCCAGCAACCTTTTGGTTACTGGTCCAACACTCTAACCACTAGGCTACCGGCCACCCCATTGGGCCGGACAAGTTTTAAAACTTTGAAATAGGTACATCGTCACAATCAATAGCGATACCAAAAAACAATGCCAATACCTAAACAATGAGAGGAGGAAAATCCCCTTGAGATAAAGGCAGATAAGGAGATAAGTAAAAGCATCCAGTGACCAGCAATGTGCCTGTAAAGGTGGTCTAAAGAGTGTTGTGTTACAAGATTGAGATTCTATTGATGTTACTGTGCAATGAGTTATGATGGTACACATACGGCGAGCTAATGCACCACCTTGAAGCAGCCAAGCAGCTCTCCATTGAAGAAGGTGACTACAGATCTCCTCGCCTAAACCAGAGAGGAGTGAGAGAGGAGAGGACACTCAGACATGGCTGCTGCGGTCTCGGCAGACCGAGCCCATCTGACCTGGATGTGAGTCTGATACACTTTGATACAAAGAACTTTACCATCTGTGGGAGTCGTTAAAAAGATTCTCTCTGCTCTCTGACTACTCTGCTGACTACTCGGAAGATCCAGTCGAAGCATGATTCTCCATAACACTGGCACATCTACCACCCCAGGAGGGCATATTCTGATACATAATCCAAGACCTAAATCTTGACACAAATGTTAATTGAGATGCATGGAGATTGGTGCACAGTGCAGTTACCAGCTGGAACGAGTGAATCTCTCATGGCGTGAAACAGCCAGTAGCCTTATATTTACTCAACAGCGATCCCCAGCGTTGAGCTGAGTGCAACTGTATATCCGGACCATGGCACCACTCTAAAAGATGTTGCGCTGCTTGCTTAGCGAGTACTGCTTCCTTCTGATTCGGCTCACACGAGGCTCAAACCCAGGACCTCTGCCTTGCTAGCACAGGTGACCGCCCTCCTGAAGCATCTCACCAGTCGGCGCCATGCGAAAAGCTAGCTATACGCTGGCGCAAGTGGGGACACTTCCGGCTGAGGAGTAAGTTCCACTCATCCCCAATGTGTTACATACACACTTCCCTCTGCTTCCAGGTGTTTCGTTATCTAACAGACACAGCTGATTATTGATGGCTACCAATTATGACATTAGAACAATGGCTTCAGTGTAACTAATGATCAATAGTCCACGAAAAAACAAACCAAGATATACGGGTTTAATAAATCAATCACAAATAAATAATTAAATTGTGCAATACACCCTGCATGTGCAACACAAAATATGTTGATTAATCATCCTCTATCATAAAATTATTATCTTACAAAAAAATAGTGAGAGAAATAAAAACACACCACATCCCTGACATATGATCATTTGGTAAAATGTCCCTTAATAATAAAGACTTAAGAGGAAACAACTCTTTAGAGGACTAATAAAAAAACAAGCTCCTGGGTGAAAACTAAGCCTCTTTTAATACTCCCCTGGCTGGCAAACAGACGGAGCAGAAAGAAGCACCTGGTGTCAGAGATAATTCAAAGAGACAAGCCAAATGGCTGCTGGGCCCACAGGAGCACTTTCAGGGCTGTACCCTTGCACGCGGCATCCACCCAGCTGAGACTGCTACACACAGCTAGCATAGCGACAAGTGGATGGAGGAGAGAAGAAGCTAGCTGGTAGCTAACAATTTCAGGCAGGCACAAGTGTTTGTGTTGGCCTTTTTGCATTAACCCTTGATCATAGAAGGTCAGTCCAATTAAAAATGGCTAGCTGTGTGTAGGCTAGCTCATTTAGCTTCATATGATCGCTTCAATGTTAGCATTGGGGGGAAAAAAACAGCTTTTTTTCTCGCAACTCACTGCCAGCCGATTGACAGCTCACAAATGATGAGGACAAGGAACTGTCCAGTGAGTTTGATCAGATTGGCGCTATTACCGGTGAATGGCAGTAGTATTTAAATCCATTTTGTTTTATGCGTAGCTTGCAAGTGTAGAGCACACAGGGGGGGAGGGGGGGGGGTATGCCATAAAATGTAAATATCCATCAATCCTAAATCAGCAGGGAGAGAGAGAGAACAGACAGTGCTGACATTTGGCCGGTGACATTTGGCCAGGAATAGCCTCCTAGTTCTATATTGCAGCTATAATTCTTAATTTGTGATGACAAATGTACTGTCCAGTTGCAGGTCTAATTAAACCGTTGTTGCCTGAGCATTTCTCTCACTTAGACTAATGAATGGACTGCACAAAGGCATAGGCCTACATCTTACAATAGGGAAAATATACAGTAAGGTTGAAGGCATGCTTTGTTCATTGTAGGGGGGTATGTGTGTAAGCCACTATTGCCTGGTGCCTAGGGGTGTAGCTAAAGCAGTGTGATCAATTTGGGTATTGTGTCAATCCATTAACTAATGTACTGTAACCCTTCACCACATTCACATCACCAGTTATTTTCTGTTCTTGCTCTTCCACGTCACAATAACCCTCAGTAAATCCTATTTCATACCACAGGATAATTCAGTCTTGACCATAATGTCAAGCGCATTATTGAGGGCGGGTGTGGATTGCAGCCTCTGCAAAATGCAAGTGGAATCCAAGGCAACCCCAGATGAACGCCCACAGCCAGCTGAAATGGATTTGTCTCGGCCAGAACCATTGGCTATTGATGGATCACCGTGTTATATGAATTATAGTACAGTTTTACTCCTGGCAATATATTTCTTCTCTGGTATCCAACTGAATTGCTGTCTGCTTCAAAGAAAAATGACAAGTATTTCTCGTCTTTTGTTGAAGGATGCAAGATGGTGTAAAGAACATGGGTTCTCTGTCAGGAGGAAGAAGAATGTCCAGTAGCCATTAGCTTTTTTACAGGCCACATTTGCCATTTTTAATTATCACTGGCAGTGGCCAATCATTAGAGAGAGCATGAAGTAGCAATCAATTACGTATATACTTGTTCACGCAGTTATAGTTGCCAACTTTGAGCTAAATCAAAGCTACAAAACGAGTCAACCTGGGATTTTTCTGGGATTTAATTAAACCTGCATTGTGAAAAGTAACATTGCTTTATTTTATGTTGAAACCCCTATTTCAAATAAGACATTATGTGCATTGTGTTTTTCATGGAGTGTGCCTTCTGCAGTGGGGGTTTGATTGAAATTCAAACTAAAACTGGTGTGACTAAAAAGATACATCCTGTCAGTTAAATTAAGAACCATGCAAGAAAATATCAACACAACTCCTGACTCCTGATTAGATATATTGTACATTTACCAAAGAAATAATTGGACATGTGGACAGCAAAATGTATTGAGGAACCGAAGCATAACAGGGTTGTATTGTCATCCTCCTGTGATTTCGATAAGGCATTTATGGATAGTTTATGGATCGATGAATTAACCCTTGAACTGTAAGCTGACATGTAACCTCAGTGTCACACACACACCCACACACGAGGGACCTGTTCTATGCTTAATGTAAAATAAGAGAGTAGATAACCCTTGATTCCTGCCGTACGGCGGCCTGGCTTCACACACATTCTCAGGGCTGTAGAGGCACGGAGGCAGTAGTAACCATTGGATACATCTCTCCATCATAAACCTTGAATGACTCTATAACCACGGCATCATAACTTGATCTCTCCTCCGTTCTCCCAGGACTGGTACATAAGCATGGTGAAATAGTACACACACATGAAGATCTCAGAAATGGTACATACACATGAAGATCTCAGAAATGGCCACAGAAGTGTTGAAATTAATGATCAGCGCAGGCATGGAATCACTTAGACTGTGGTAAATTCCAATGACTCGGGGAAAGTTAACAGGCTAAAAGTAAAAATGACATTCTGGTAATGTGGCAATAGCAACGAGGTGCAATTGAGTTGCTCCTTTGATTCTGCCGACCTCCTGGGCAGCACTATTCTCTACCTGTCTCTCCAGCACACCTTAGGAGACCTTAGGAGCACACCTTCATAATTGGTTATTTATATATATATATCTATACACACTACCGTTCAAAAAATTTGGGGTCACTTAGAAATGTCCTTGTTTTCCATGAAATGAGATGCAAAAGGAATAGGAAATATAGTCAAGACATTGACAAGGTTATAAATAATGATTTTTCATTTAAATAATAATTGTGTCCTTCAAACTATGCTTTTGTCAAAGAATCCTCCATTTGCAGCAATTACAGCCTTGCAGACCTTTGGCATTCTAGTTGTTAATTTGTTGAGGTAATCTGAAGAGATTTCACCTCATGCTTCCTGAAGCACCTCCCACAAGTTGGATTGGCTTAATGGGCACTTCTTATGGTCAAGCTGCTCCCACAACAGCTCAATAGGGTTAAGATCCAGTGACTCTGCTGGCCACTCCATTATAGACAGAATACCAGCTGACTGCTTCTTCCCTAAATAGTTATTGCATAGTATGGAGCTGTGCTTTGGTTATTGTCCTGTTGCATGAGGAAACTGGCTCCATTTAAGCGCCATCCAAGGGGTATGGCATGGTGTTGCAAAAAGGAGTGATAGTCTTCCTTCTTCAAGATCCTTTTACCCTGTACACATCTCAAACTATACCATCACCAAAGCACCCCCAGGTCATCACATTGCCTCCACCAGGCTTGACAGATGGCGTCAAGCACTGCTCCAGCATCTTTTCATTTTTTCTGCATCACACAAATGTTCTTCTTTGTGATCCGAACACCTCAAACTTAGATTTGTCTGTCCATAGCACTTCTTTCCAATCTTCCTCTGTCCAGTGACTGTGTTATTTTGCCCATCTTAATCTTTTCTCTTTATTGGCCAGTGATATATGGCTTTTTTTTTTGCAACTCTGCCAGCATCCCGGAGTCGCCTCCTCACTGTTGACATTGAGACTGGTGTTTTGCGGATATTATTTAATGAAGCTGCCAGTTGAGGACTTGTGAAGCATCTGTTTCTCAAACTAGACACTCTAATGTACATGTCCTCTTGCTCAGTTGTGCACCGAGGCCTCCCACTCCTCTTTCTATTCTGGTTAGAGACAGTTTGCTCTATTCTGTGAAGGGAGTAGTATACAGAGTTGTACAAGATCTTCAGTTTCTTGGCAATTTCTCGCATTGGAATAGCCATAATTTCTCGGAACATAAATAGACTGACGAGTTTCAGAAGAAAGTGCTTTGTTTCTGGCCATTTTGAGCCTGTAATCGAACCCACAAATGCGGATGCTCCAGATGCTCAACTAGTCTAAAGAAGGACAGTTTTATTGCTTCTTCAATCAGAAAACAGTTTTCAGCTTTTGTGCTAACATAATTGCAAAAGGATTTTCTAATAATCAATTATCATTTTAAAATTATAAACTTGGATTATCTAACACAACATGCCATTGGAACACAGGAGTGATAGTTGCTGATAATGGGCCTCTGTACACCTATGTAGATTTTCCATTAGAAAAATGTGTCATTTCCAGCTACAATAGTCATTTACAACATTAATAATGTCTACATGGTATTTCTGATCTGTTTGATGTTATTTTAATGGACCAAAAAATTGATTTTTCTTTTAAATTTCAAAAGGACATTTCTAAGTGACCCCAAACCTTTGAACAGTAGTGTGTGTATATACAGTATGTACGGTTTATTTAAGGTCTGCTATTTATACCGACCTCTAAACTCCTCTTCACAGATAGACATAACCACCCCTAAACTCCTCTTCACAGATAGACATAACCACCAACACACCTCTTATCCTCCATCTCTTCATAAATAGCAACATACCTCGACAGCCCTCAGCTTTTCTACTGCAGTATATTGGTTTTTCTACCATGTCTCCTCAATAGAGTTGGATACAGTAGATGATTCACTATGGTATCATCCCCCTCTGACGAACGCAGAGACCACTGTACTGTGCCCTCAAACTAATTCTCATCCCCCTCTGACGAACATAGGGACTACTGTACTGTGCCCTCAAACTAATTCTCACCCCCTCTGACAAACATAGGGACTACTGTACTGTTCCCTCAAACTAATTCTCATCCCCCTCTGACGAACATAGGGACTACTGTACTGTGCCCTCAAACTAATTCTCATCCACCTCTGACGAACACAGACTACTGTACTGTGCCCTCAAACTAATTCTATGAACATCCTTCCCCATTTGGTGCCGTGCATCAGGGTCACAATAGGTCCACAGCTCTATCCATCCTCATAGTGGTGAAGTATCAAGCTCTATCAGACGAGAAACCTCTCAACACTCCACATTTTGGTTACTGGACTCTGCTTGTCTGTTGGTGGTTCAAATCCCGGGTCTCCTTGTGTGCCAGAAAAGCACATTTGCCAGCTAATGTCTGACCCAGAGCAACTCTTCAGGTCTAAGGAAAGCTAAGGTCACCAAACCACCTCTGTTACAGGAGCATGCTGAGACATGCCCTGGGGTTCTACAAGAGTCATTGTGATGGGGAGGGGAAGTGTCACAACCTGTGTTGTAGAATAGGAAGAAACCTGTTTCTCCGAATTCTTTATCTGTGTATGTGCTTTGTGTGTTTATCTGAGGGATGTTCAACATGCTTTTACTTATGATCCCTACGGCAATGACCAAACACAAACATAAACAGAATTATATTTACCATACAATTAGGAGAACATTTGATAACCATGCATTGACATTGCACCAATTTATAATTATTTAGTAGGTTATAGAATCATAAGTTTTCAATGTCAGCTGTTTTCCAAACATAATCCTAATATTCTTGTTTATGTTCAAAAGACAATTTCAACAGACAACTGAAGCACATTTTAATAATTGATTACATAATCAGCGTTATAATGACGAGTTTAGTGCAGGGGAAGTACTGCAGGGGCTCCATGGCCAGATAAAAAAATGATCATTTACATGAATATTAATAACAGATTAAACAACTATTGACAAAGGGATTGTTTAATAAGTTTCAAGTTTGGAATACAATGTACTATTCTGTTGTTAACCCTGGGCAACATGGGTCTGGAAAGGTCACAGGGATATTACTGTAATCCAGCAATTATACATTTTCGTAGTTCAAAGCTATCCCCAAAAATGCTTTTTTAAATGCACTGTAATTTAATCTTAAAAACGGCAAAGTTCTCTCTGCCTCATCGCAAAATGTGTAGAATTGAAGGATATTAGCTTTAAAGCTGCAAAAACAACCATCTCTGCTCCATGACAAAACGTGTAGAAATGAAGGATATTAGCTTAAACTGCTAAATGTTCTATCCAATGCTAAGAGGTGACCTTTTAAATATTCTTTCCCCGGGTCTGACACTTGGTTCGTCCAGCCACTGCATACATCATAGTAAATCTATATATTTTTTATTGCACTCCAGTTGTGTTGTAATTATGAGGGGTACTTTATGAATTTGCTATCAAAGAGGCCCCAGAGCAATTTTGGGGGGAGAACCCCTGGTTTATCACACTCAGTTGGTAACTGATCTACAAATTGCTGTTAACAAAAGTGAGGTTTCTGATTATGTGAATGCCCCCTCTTACCTTTCAACTGCCTTCAGTCACAATGTATAGTGAACCATTAAACCCTGCTAAACCTTCACTGCCACAGAAACAGACTGATGAGAGATGCACCTATTGTGCCATTAAACGATGTTCATTTGATGCTGAATAGGAATTTAAATGTAAACTAAACACAGAACAGACATGTCT
Organism: Oncorhynchus masou masou; assembly: GCF_036934945.1. Taxonomy (NCBI): domain Eukaryota; kingdom Metazoa; phylum Chordata; class Actinopteri; order Salmoniformes; family Salmonidae; genus Oncorhynchus; species Oncorhynchus masou. Next base: position 60,380,881 of record NC_088241.1, on the reverse strand, counting down.
ACTGTAGCAGAATTAAGATAAAAACTATTCAGTAGCCTACATAAAAAATGACGAGGACAGTAATTTAGGCTCGTCGATTTCTGAGTACGCTATGCAATAATAACAGATGCGCAATGGCCAGTGTTTTTACTGTCTCCATATCTAAACGCATGACGTGTGTCAATTATTCATTCATCCAGTCCATGGACAGGTAACTGAGTATTCATAAGTGCAGTTGATTAATGTTTAGTAGGCTATTCAAGGATATGATAACATTACAGGTATGATATGGTGCATTAGGTCCAATACATAGATAAACCCCCCACCACCACCACCACCACAGAACAGGAGCAATTAAATAATGTTCAATTTATGCGGTCGTGACAGGAGCCATCTACAGTATAGCGCATAAACAAGCACAGTGAAATTGCATGAGATTCAGATGAGACGCTTATTCTAGCACTAGTTATTCAATATCATATCAAAACACCTATAACGAAAAGCTTACCATAGAAGACAGGCAAAAACAACCACATCTTAAACACTAAAATAAAGTTTAGATTCCTGGGCGTGGATATCTCATGTCGTAAAAGGAAACTCTGTTCATTCCATGTAATTCCATTTTGGCAAAGGTTTAGCGATCTTCAGCAACGACAACCAGTCACAGTCACTAGGCGCTGTAGTTTTCATCGAGGCTCGAGCTTTTCTAAGTCATCCTGCATCTGGGTGAAAAGCGTATCCCTTTTATTCGGCGTACTCGCGCTCCTCTCCAGGGAGTGTCTTTCCAGCGAGCAGCGCGCCGAGTTTCTAACGGAGAGTTTTGAGCTTGCAAGGCAGTGGGTGAGATTGCTGATGTTTCTCTGATTCTTGGGTGTTGTTGCTATGCTACCACCACAGCAGTCATCGACTGAAATTTCTGCAGGATTTTAATAATTGTGTTCTTAACTATCCTCTCGTTAACATAAAGTCCCCATCCATGGTTGAATGTGCAGGTGCGCTGAAAGCGAAGACCAGTCGTGCTGTGCTGCGGTCAGAGCGCGTATGGTGAGACCTTTCCAACGTTTTCGGCTAGAAGTAGGACCAGTGGACTATTGTTAGTGACGCCAACTAAGATGAGCAAGGCACCTGGCGCATTCAGAAACATAATCTATCCAGAGCCTTCTATATCTGCCGCATCACATATGCTTCCAAAATTCCTGCAAAAAAAACATACCTGTAAATTGCGCACCTTATTTATGCCAGATACAACGGTAATTATTTTCTGCCATTGAATCTGATCTCACTGGTCACACACTGGTTCAATCAATGAAATGACGTTGAACCAACGTGGAAAAGACGTTTAATTGACGTCTGTGCCCAGTGGGGTAGGTCTAACTGTCCATCAAAATGTTAAATGAAAAATGATGTTTATATGGGAAGAATGGCTAGGTTAGTGGCTTACCAATAACAGAGACCAAACAGAAATGTGCATTGCACATACAGTATAGTATCTCTTCTCATTCCCAAACAGATTATGGGGATGAGGAGTACACATTTTGATTCGTGCAAATATGTACAAAAAGTATTAAAGCAGATTTAATGTGTTTTTGTGGATATTTTCTCTGCAGGTGGAGAAAGTATCTTACTGAATGAACAATTGCACGGAGGTGTTAGGTTATGTATCAGTAATGAGTATTTCCCAGCACCATGCTTTGCCTACCTACAACATGCACTATGATTTTGATGAATTCATTCTGTAATTATGTGATGTAGCATATATCTTAAAGAAATGCATTCATCAATGCATATGATATATATTTAAAAACATTTTGCCTTCTATAAACGGGTTTGCTGACAATGAAAATGATACACACGCACCAATGTGGCCAGAATGTGTGCATCGTGCCTTCAGAACAGTGCCTTCAGTCAGTAAGTATTCAACCTCTTTGTTATGGCGAGCCTAAATAAGTTCACGAGTAAAAATGTGCTTAACAAGTGTTGAACATGATTTTTGAATTACTACCTCAACTCTGTACCCCACACATATCATGAACTATAAGATCTCTCAGTTGACCAGGGAATTTCAAACACATTCAACCACAAAGACCAGGGAATTTTTCCAATGCCTTGCAAAGAAGGGCACCTATTGGTAGATGGGGAAAAAAACAGACATTAAATATCCCCTTAGCATGGTGAAGTTATTCATTACACGCAAAACTTGTGACAAAGCAATTAACTTTTTGTCTTGAATACAAAGTGTTATGTTTGGGGCAAATCCAATACAACACATTACTGAGTACCACTCTCCATATTTTCAAGCATAGTGATGGCTGCATCATGTTATGGTTATGCTTGTAATCGTTAATGACTGGGGAGTTTTTCAGGATAAAAAAAGAGTGGAGCTAAGCATAGGAAAAATCCTAGAGGAAAACCTGGTTCAATCTGCTTTCCACCAGACACTGGGACATGAATTCACCTTTAGGCAGGACAATAACCTAAAACACAAGGCCGAATCTACACTGAAGTTACTTACCAAGAAGACATTGAATGTTGGCCAAGTTATAGTTTTGACTAAAATCTACTTGAAAGACCTGAAAATGGTTGTTTAGCAATGATTAACAACCAATTTGACAGAGCTTGAAGAATTTTGAAAAGAATAATGGGAAAATGATGCACAATCCAAGTGTGGAAAGCTCTTAGTCTTACCCAGAAAGACCAGAAAGTGCCTCTTACCCAGAAAGTGCCTCTACAAAGTATTGACTCAGGGGTGTGAATAGTTATGTCAATTAGATATTTCTGTATTTCATTTTCAATCATTTAGCAAAAATGTCAAAACACCTGTTTTCACTTTGTCATTATGGCGTATTGTTTTTTATTTTTTTATTTCACCTTTATTTAACCCAGTAGGCCAGTTGAGAACAAGTTCTCATTTACAACTGCGAACTGGCCAAGATAAAGCAAAGCAGTGCGACAAAAACAACACAGAGTTACACATGGGATAAACAAATGTACAGTAGATAACACAATATAAATATCTGCATGCAGTGTGTGCAAATGAAGTAAGGAGGTAAGGCCATAGTGGCAAAGTAATTACAATTTAGCAATTAACACGAGTGATAGATGTGCAGATGAGGATGTGTAAGTAGACATACTGGTGTGCAAAAGAGCAGAAAAACAAATATGGGGATGAAGTAGGTAGTTGGTTGGATGGGCTTTTTATAGATGTACAGCTGTAGCGATTGGTAAGCTGCTCTGACAGCTGATGCTTAAAGTTAGTGAGGGAGATGTACAGTTGAAGTCGGAAGTTTACATACACTTAGGTTGGAATCATTAAAACTCATTTTTCAACCACTCCACAAATTTCTTGTTAACAAACTATAGGTTTGGCAAGTCGGTTAGGACATCTACTTTGTGCATGACACAAGTAATTTTTCCAACAATTGTTTAGAGACAGATTACTTCTCTTATAAATCACTTGATCACATTTCCATTGGGTCAGAAGTTTACATACACTAAGTTGACTGTGCCTTTAAACAGCTTGGTAAATTCCAGAACATTATGTCATGGCTTTAGAAGCTTCTGATAGGCTAAATGACACCATTTGAGTCAATTGGAGGTGTACCTGTCGATGTATTTCAAGGCCTACCTTCAAACTCAGTGCCTCTTTTCATGACATCATGGGAAAATCAAAAGAAATCAGCAAAGACCTCAGAAAACAATTGTAGACCTCAACAAGTCTGGTTCATCCTTGGGAGCAATTTACAAATGCCTGAAGGTACCACGTTCATCTGTTCAAACAATAATACGCAAGTATAAACACCATGGGACCACACATCCATCATACCCCTCAGGAAGGAGACACTTTCTGTCTTCTAGAGGTTAATGTACATTGGTGTGAAAAGTGCAAGTCAATCCCAGCACAACAGCAAAGGACCTTGTGAAGATGCTGGAGAAAACAGGTACAAAAGTTTATCCACAGTAAAACGAGTTCTATATCGACATAACTTAAAAAGCTGCTCAGCTCCAAAACCGACATAAAAAAAGCCAGATTACGGTATGCAACTGCACATGGGGACAGAGATTGTACTTTTTGGAGAAATGTCCTCTGGTCAGATGAAACAAAAATAGAACTGTTTGGCCATAATGACCATCGTTATGTTTGGAAGAAAAAGGGGGATGCTTGCAAGCCGAAGAACAGCATCCCAACCCTGAAGCACGGGGGTGGCAGCATCAAGTTGTGGGGGTGCTTTGCTGCAGGAGGGACTTGTACACTTCACAAAATGGATGGCATCATGAGGTAGGAACATTGTGGGTATATTGAAGCAACATCTCAAGACATCAGTCAGGAAGTTAAAGCTTGGTTGCAAATGGGTCTTCCAAATGGACAATGACCCCAAGCATACTTCCAAAGTTGTGGCAAAATGGATTAAGGACAACAAAGTCCAGGTATTGGAGTGGCAATCACAAAGCCCTGACCTCAATCCTATAGACAAATGTGTGGGCAGAACTGAAAAAGCATGTGCGAGCAAGAAGGCCTACAAACCTGCCTCAGTTACACCAGCTTTGTCAGGAGGAATGGGCCAAAATTCACCCAACTTATTGTGGGAAGCTTGTGGAAGGTGACCTGAAACGTTTGACCCAAGTTAAACAATTTAAAGGCAATGTTACCAAATACTAATTGAGTGTATGTAAACTTCTGACCCACTGGGAATGTGATGAAAGAAATAAAAGCTGAAATAAATCACTCTACTATTATTCTGACATTTCACATTCTTAAAATAAAGTTTGTGATCCAAACTGACCTAAGGCAGGGAATTTTTACGTGGATTAAATGTCAGGAATTGTGAAAAACTGAGTTCAAATGTATTTGGCTAAGGTGTATGTAAACTTCCGACTTCAACTGTAAGTCTCAGTGATTTTTGGAATTCGTTCCAGTCATTGGCAGCAGAGCACGTGTAGGAAAGGCAGCCAAAGGAGGAGTTGGCTTTGGGGGTGACCAGTGAAATATACCTGCTGGAGCACGTGCTATGGGTGGGCGTTTCTATGGTGACCAGTGAGCTAAGATAAGGGGGAGCTTTACCTAGCAAAGACTTATAGATGACCTGGAGCCAGTGGGTTTGGCGATGAATATGTAGTGAGGGCCAGCCAACGAGAGTATAAAGGTTGCAGTGGTGGGTAGTATATGGGGCTTTGGTGACAGAATGGACGGCCCTGTGATAGACTGCATCCAATTTGCTGAGTGGAGTGTTGGAGGCTATTTTGTAAGTGACATCGCCAAAGTCAAGGATCGGTAGGATAGTCCGTTTTTTATGAGGGTATGTTTGGCAGCATGAGTGAAGGAGGCTTTGTTGGGAAATAGGAAGCCGATTCTAGATTTAATTTTGGATGGAGATGCTTACTATGAGTGTGGAAGGAGAGTTTACAGTCTAGCCAGACACCGAGGTATTTATAGTTGTGCACATATTCTAAGTCAGAACCGTCCAAAGTAGTGATGCTAGTCGGGCGGGTGAGCGCAGTGATCAATTGAAGAGCATGCATTTTGTTTTACGTGTGTAGACGGGTGAGAAAAATTATCAATTTAATCAATTTTTTATTCAGGCTATAACAAAACCAAATGTGGAATAAGCCAAGGAGTAACAATAATTCCTGAAGGCACTGTAGCTAGCAACAATGACAAGAAGCTGCCTTGTGGGGAATCGTATGTGGCTCGTTTCAGCTCAGTATATCTTGTTATTGATACCATGTCTTGTTTTGAGTTTTTTTGACTGATGTCATGTCTATGCTAATATCAGCTAGCTAGCTGACCAACAACTGTAATGATATATTTCAGACACAACAAGTGCTCATTGTGCAAATGTATTTATGTTTTCAATAAACATTGAGACTAAATATAGTTTAGATGTTGTCAACAGTCTAAGCTAACCCCGTCTGTTTTACCCATAGTTAAGCACGTGTAGGTTTTTGTTGCTCGACATCATACCCGTCTATTGGTATTGCAGTATATAGCCATTGGAGTCCATTGGTGTACAGCAAAACATGTGATCGCTAATTAGTTGAATCATTCATATGCACTACCAAGATGGCATAGCAGTCAGACATCCTTTGTCTTCATCTTGTCGTGTCCTGTGTATATATATAAATTAACATCTTTCTTCACATATCTTTTATATATTTTCTTTTCCAAAAACTCAACTTCAAAACACACTCCTGCAATCCGCCTCACCAATTTAAAAAAAAGTATTATTTACCTCAAATCTGAAATCCACAATAGAAGCCAGCCAGAAGCTAGCCAGAAGCTAACCAAAAGCTAACCAGTTTACTGGCTAACGTTAGTATTCAGCTAACCACGGTTTGTGGTCATCAGCTATCCTTTAGCTCGAAAAGCTATCGCTTCTCTCCATATCCCCGGATTTCAACCGCAAGCTCTGGACATTTACACCTGGATCTCGCAACTAGCTAGCTTCTATCCGTGTGACTATTGGCTTACGTCGATCCCGGAGCAAACATCAATTATTCTGGAGCTAGCCAGCTGAAGAGTTCCATCAGCCACTCCTGGGCTACAATCAGCTATCCGGACCCGTTTTACTGCCGATGCAGAGCGCCTACCGGGCCTTCACGACTGGACAACTGACGTTATCTGCCCAAGGGAGTTATCCAACTGGCCCCTCCGTCGTGATGTTACCTGAACGCCCATCTGCAGCCCGCTAATCGTTAGCTGTCTTATTGGCTGCTATCTGAATAGGTCTATCAGACAATCTTTCTTGGGTCACTATAACTATATCTATTTTGCCAATTGGATTGATCCCCTCTACCACACGGAACCCCACTAATCTACCAACGGAAACGCACGAGGTGGCTAAACACAGATCTCCAGCCTATGCTAGCTTGCTACCGATGGCCCGGCTAGCTGTCTGAATCTCCGTGACCCCAACCAACCTCACTACTCACTGGACCCTTATGATCACTCGACTAAGCATGCCTCTCCTTAATGTCAATATGCCTTGTCCATTGCTGTTCTGGTTAGTATTTATGGGCTTATTTCACTGTAGAGCCTCTAGCCCTGCTCATTATACCTTATCCAACCTTTCAGTTCCACCACCCACACATGCAATGACATCACCTGGTTTCAATGATGTTTCTAGAGACAATATCTCTCTCATCATCACTCAATACCTAGGTTTACCTCCACTGTATTCACATCCTACCACACCTTTGTCTGTACATTATACCTTGAAGCTATTTCATCACCCCCAGAAACCTCCTTTAATCTCTGTTCCGGACGTTATAGATGACCAATTCTCATAGCTTTTAGCCGTACCATTATCCTACTCCTCCTCTGTTCCTCTGGTGATGTAGAGGTGAATCCAGGCCCTGCAGTGCATAGCTCCACTCCTATTCCACAGGAGCTCTATTTTGATGACATCTGTAACCGTAATAGCCTTGGTTTCATGCATGTTAACATTAGAAGCCTCCTCCCTAAGTTTGTTTTATTCACTGCTTTAGCACACTCTGCCAACCCGGATGTTCTAGCCGTGTCTGAATCCTGGCTTAGGAAGACCACCAGAAATTCAGAAATTTCCATCCCTAACTACAACATTTTCAGACAAGATAGAACGGCCAAAGGAGGCGGTGGTGCAATCTACTGTAAAGATAGCCTGCAGAGTCCTACTATCCAGGTCTGTACCCAAACAATTTGTACTTTTACTTTTAAAAATCCACCTCCCTAAAAACAAGTCTCTCACCGTTGCCGCCTGCTATAGACCACCCTCTGCCCCCAGCTGTGCTCTTGACACAATATGTGAACTGATTGCCCCCCATCTTTCTTCAGAGCTCATGCTGGTAGGCGACCTAAACTGGAACATGCTTAACACCCAAGCCATCCTACAATCTAAGCTTGATGCCCTCAATCTCACACAAATTATCAATGAACCTACCAGGTACCAACCCAAAGCCGTAAACACGGGCACCCTCATAGATATCATACTAACCAACTTGCCCTCTAAATACACCTCTGCTATTTTCAAGATCTCAGCGATCACTGCCTCATTGCCTGCATCCGTAATGGGTCAGCGGTCAAACAACCTCCACTCATCACTGTCAAACGCTCCCTGAAACACTTCAGCGAACAGGCCTTTCTAATCGACCTGGCCGTGGTATCCTGGAAGGATATTGATCTCATCCCGTCAGTAGAGGATGCCTGTTTTTTTTTAAATGCATTCCTCACCATCTTAAATAAGCATGCCCCATTCAAGAAATTTAGAAACAGGAACAGATATAGCACTTGGTTCTCTCCAAACCTGACTGCCCTTAACTAACACAAAAACATCCTATGGCATTCTGCATTAGCATCGAACAGCCCCGTGATATGCAACTTTTCAGGGAAGCTAGAAACCATTATACACAGGCAGTTAGAAAAGCCAAGGCTAGCTTTTTCAAGCAGAAATTTGCTTCCTGCAACACAAACTCAAAAAAGTTCTGGGACACTGTAAAGTCCATGGAGAATAAGAACACCTCCTTCCAGCTGCCCACTGTACTGTGGATAGGAAACACTGTCATCACCGATAAATACACTATAATTGAGAATTTCAATAAGCATTTTTCTACGGCTGGCCATGCTTTCCATCTGGCTACCCCTATACTCGTCCAAGCCTTCCCCATTTCTCCTTCTCCCAAATCCAGTCAGCTGATGTTCTGAAAGAGATGCAAAATCTGGTCCCCTACAAATCAGCCGGGCTAGACAATCTGGACGCTTTCTTTCTAAAATGATCTGCAGAAATTGTTGCAACCCCTATTACTAGCCTGTTCAACCTCTCTTTCGTGTCGTCTGAGATTCCCAAAGATTGGAAAACAGTTGCGGTCATCCCCCTCTTCAAAGGGGAAAACACTCTTGACCCAAACTGCTACAGACCTATATCTATCCTTCCCTGCCTTTCCAAGGTCTTCGAAAGCCAAGTCAACAAACAGATTACCGACCATTTGGAATCCCACCATTCCTTATCCGCTATGCAATCTGGTTTCAGAGCTGGTCAGGGGTGCACCTCGGCCACGCTCAAGGTCCTAAACGATATCTTAACCGCCATCGATAAGAAACAATACTGTGCAGCCGTATTCATTGACCTGGCCAAGGCTTTCGACACTGTCAACCACCACATCTTCATCGGCAGACTCGATAGCCTTGGTTTCTAAAATTATTGCCTCACCTGGGTCACCAACTACTTTTCTGATAGAGTTCAGTGTGTCAAATCGGAGGGCCTGTTGTCCGGTTCTCTGGCAGTCTCTATGGGGGTGCCACAGGGTTCAATTCTTGGAACGACTCTCTTCTCTGTATACATCAATGATGTCGCTCTTGCTGCTGGTGAGTCTCTGATCCACCTCTATGCAGACGACACCATTCTGTATACTTTCTGGCCCTTCTTTGGACACTGTTAACAACCCTCCAGGCGAGCTTCAATGGCATACAACTCTCCTTCCGTGGCCTCCAATTGCTCTTAAATAGAAGTAAATCTAAATGCATGCTCTTCAACCGATCGCTGCCTGCACGTGCCCGCCAGTCCAGCATCACTACTCTGGACGGTTCTGACTTAGAATACAAATACCTAGGTGTCTGGTTAGACTGTAATCTCTCCTTCCAGGCTCACATCAAACATCTCCAATCCAAAGATAAATCTAGAATTGGCCACCTATTTCGCAACAAAGCATCCTTCACTCATGATGCCAAACATGCCCTCGTAAAACTGACCATCCTACCGATCCTCGACTTCGGCGATGTCATTTACAAAATAGCCTCCAATACCCTACTCAATAAATTGGATGCAGTCTATCACAGTGCCATCTGTTTTGTCACCAAAGCCCCTTATACTACCCACCACTGCAACCTGTACGCTCTCGTTGGCTGACCCTCGCTTCATACTCGTCGCCAAACCCACTGGCTCCAGGTCATCTACAAGACCCTGCTAGGTAAAGTCCCCCCTTATCTCAGCTCGCTGGTCACCATAGCTGCACCCGCCTGTAGCACGCGCTCCAGCAGGTATATCTCTCTGGTCACCCCCAAAACCAATTCTTCCTTTGGCCGACTCTCCTTCCAGTTCTCTGCTGCCAATGACTGGAACGAACTACAAAAATCTCTGTAACTGGAAACACTCCCTCACTAGCTTTAAGCACCAGCTGTCAGAGCAGCTCACAGATTACTGCACCTGTACATCGCCCATCTATAATTTAGCCCAAACAACTACCTTCCCCTACTGTATTTATTTATTTATTTTGCTCCTTTGCGCCCCATTATTTCTATCTCTACTTTGCACATTCTTCCACTGCAAATCTACCATTCCAGTGTTTTACTTGCTATATTGTATTTACTTTGCCACCATGGCCTTTTTTTTGCCTTTACCTCCCTTATCTCACCTCACTTGCTCACATTGTATATACACTTACCTTTCTACTGTATTATTGACTGTATGTTTGTTTATTCCATGTGTAACTCTGTGTTGTTGTGTGTCGAACTGCTTTGCTTTATCTTGGCCAGGTCGCAATTGTAAATGAGAACTTGTTCTCAACTTGCCTACCTGGTTAAATAAAGGTTAAATAAATAAAATAAAAATTATTTTGTTAATGTTGACAACCCAGTTCTTCTCCAAGCACCATTATATAAAAAAGCACTCCATCAGATCAACGTATAGGCAACATATCTATGTAAATTGAGTGCAGCTTACTTCAAAGCAATTGATCAGGTAAAATTCATAACAGTGTATGGTCAAATGGGGCAGCTGATATTTACTATACATAGATGATTGACTATTGGAGATGCATTACAATATCCATAGTTAAGACCTAATTGGGTTGGATGGAAATGGGTCTCCCATATCAACATCATAGTAACACATTTGAAGTGGGGTCTCTCAATAGAATACATTTAAAAAAATCCATATTGATGTTTGTAGCCTATACTACTACACTTAACATGTTATCCACTGTCTGATAAAACATACAGCACCAACAGCAAAATCATTTTAAATTAATCTCCGCATAGCAGCAAGCCAGCAAATTTCTCAGATAAGCTTGGATTCAAAGATAAAGTAGTTTGCTGCTAACAAGTCCCATCGTGTTGAACCAGCCACTCGTGCTGAGAAAGCCCCATGTGTGCCTGGAATGATCTTTAATAAGGAGGAAACCTCCTCTGCCTTTGATGTGAGCAGCTTCTGCTGCAGCTTAAATAGTGAGTGTACAAAACATTATGAACACCTGCTCTTTCCATGACAAACTGACCAGGTGAATCCAGGTGAAAGCTATTATCCCTTATTGATGTGACTTGTTAAATCCACTTAAAATCAGTGTAGGTGAAGGGGAGGAGACAGGTTAAATAGAGACATGGATTGTGTATGTGTGCCATTCAGAGGGTGAATGGGAAAGACAAAATATTGAAGTGCCTTTGAACCGGGTATGGTAGTAGGTGCCAGGTGCACTGGTTAGGGTCAAGAACTGCAACGCTGCTGGGTTTTTCACGTTCAAACGTTTCCCGTGTGTATCAAGAATTGTAGGCCGTCATTATAAATAAGAATTTGTTCTTAACTGGTTAAATAAAATAAAATGGTTCACCACCCAAAGTACATCTAGCCAACTTGACACAACTGTGGGAAGCATTGGAGTCAACATGGGCCAACAAAAGGGGGTGCAACTTGATATTAGGAAGGCATTCTTAATGTTTTATTCACTGTGTATAGCATCCGTCTGTTGGAACATACAGTACCATGAATCCCTTTCATTTTCCTGCTCCCAGCAGCCCTCAATACCTCCAAGAACATGCATGTGTACGCACGCACACACACAGCATTGCACACACACTCAAAGAGCATGTGTCACCACACACTATTATTTACCATGGGAGGTACGCTGTTAAAGAGGCAAAGAGAAAACCCTCTCGTCATCCGTTAGTGTCACAAGACATACAATGATTTGTTTGGGGAGCTCTTCTACGGAGACGCACACACACACGCACGCACTGTGTGCTTGGTCTGATGCCTTGTAGTACTGTTTGACTGCTGTACTCAAATCCCTGGCTCTTTCCTCCACTTCCACACAACCATAGTAGAGAAGAGAGAATTAAAATGCTCTGCGACAAGAGTATCCCCATAAGACTCCTAGAAAGACCTAAAGCAGCAGACCATCTGCTGATGACCAGGGCTGGAGCATTAGAGGGGTTTGCTTGCCCATAGGGAGGCTGCTGCTGTTGTTCGTGTTTCAAAAACCAAGGGACGTTTGGCAGGGCGCTTTCATATTCGGATGCCATTAATGGGTTGTTAATGCGGTGTGTGTGTGTGTAAGAGAATGAGAAAAAGTAGAGAGGGGGGAGAGAATAAGAGGACGAGAGAGTAAGAGGACGTGAGGGGGAGAGAGAGAGTGAGAGGACGTGAGGGGGAGAGAGAGTGAGAGGACGTGAGGGGGAGAGAGAGAGGGGAGAGAGAGTAAGAGGACGTGAGGGGGAGAGAGAGTAAGAGGACAAGGGGGGGAGAGAGAGTAAGAGGACGTGAGGGGGAGAGAGAGTAAGAGGACGTGAGGGGAGAGAGAGAGGGAGAGAGAGTAAGAGGACGTGAGGGGAGAGAGAGTAAGAGGACAAGGGGGAGAGAGAGTAAGAGGATGAGAGGGGGAGAGAGAGTAAGAAGGGACGTGATGGGGAGAGAGAGTAAGAGGACGAGGGGGAGAGAGAGTAAGAGGACGAGGGGGAGAGAGAGTAAGAGGACGAGAGGGGAGAGAGAGTAAGAGGACGAGAGGGGGAGAGAGAGTAAGATGACGTGAGGGGAGAGAGAGAGTAAGATGACGTGAGGGGGAGAGAAAGTAAGAGGACGTGAGGGGAGAGAGAGTAAGAGGACGTGGGGGGAGAGAGTAAAATGACGTGAGGGGGAGAGAGAGTAGAGGACGTGAGGGGAGAGAGAGAGTAAGAGGACGTGAGGGGAGAGAGAGAGTAAGAGGACGTGAGGGGAGAGAGAGAGTAAGAGGACGAGGGGGAGAGAGTAAGAGGACGTGAGGGGGAGAGAGAGAGTAAGAGGACGAGGGGAGAGAGAGAGTAAGATGACGTGAGGGGAGAGAGAGAGTAAGAGGGACGTGAGGGGAGAGTAGAGTAAGAGGACGTGAGGGGGAGAGAGAGTAAGAGGATGTGAGGGGGAGAGAGAGTAAGAGGACGAGGGGGGGAGAGAGAGTAAGATGACATGAGGGGGAGAGAAAGTAAGAGGACGTGAGGGGGAGAGTGAGTAAGAGGACGTGAGGCGAGAGAGGAAGTGAGGGGGAGAGAGAGAGTAAGAGGACGTGAGGGGGAGAGAGAGTAAGAGGACGTGAGGGGGAGAGAGAGAGTGAGGGGGAGAGAGAGAAAGTGAGAGGGAGAGAGAGTAAGAGGACGTGAGGGGGAGAGAGAGGAAGAGGGACGTGAGGGGAGAGAGAGTAAGAGGACGTGAGGGGGAGAGAGAGAGTAAGAGGACGTGAGGGGGAGAGAGAGAGTAAGAGGACGTGAGGGGAGAGAGAGTAAGTGGACGTGGGGGAGAGGAGGAGAGAGGGGAGTAAGAGGAAGAGGACGAGGGGGAGAGAGTAAGAGGACGTGAGGGGGAGAGAGAGTAAGAGGACGTGAGGGGAGAGAGAGAGTAAGAGGACGAGGGGGAGGAGAGGGGGAGTGTAAGAGGATGTGAGGGGGAGAGAGAGTAAGAGGACGTGAGGCGAGAGAGAAAGGAGAGAGAGAGTAAGAGGACGAGAGGGGGAGAGAGAGTAAGAGGACGTGAGGGGAGAGAGTAAGAGGACGAGGGGAGAGAAGAGTAAGAGGACGTGAGGGGGAGAGAGAGTAAGAGGACGTGAGGGGGAGAGAGAGTAAGAGGACGTGAGGGGAGAGAGTAAGAGGACGAGGGGGAGAGAGAGTAAGAGGACGTGAGGGGGAGAGAGAGTAAGAGGACGAGGGGGGGGAGAGTGTAAGAGGACGCGAGGGGGAGAGAGAGTAAGAGGACGAGGGGGAGAGAGAGTAAGATGACGTGAGGGGGAGAGAGAGAAAGAGGACGTGAGGGGGAGAGAGAGTAAGAGGACGTGAGGGGGAGAGAGAGTAAGAGGATGTGAGGTGGTTAGAGAGTAAGAGGACGAGGTGGTGAGAGAGAGTAAGATGACGTGAGGGGGAGAGAGAGTAAGAGGACGTGAGGGGGAGAGAGAGAGTAAGAGGATGTGAGGGGGAGAGAGAGTAAGAGGACAAGGGGGGGAGAGAGAGTAAGAGGACGTGAGGGGGAGAGAGAGTAAGAGGACGAGAGGGGGAGAGAGAGTAAGAGGACGTGGGGGGGAGAGAGAGTAAGAAGACGTGAGGGGGAGAGAGAGAGTGAGAGGGAGAGAGAGAAAGTGAGAGGGAGAGAGAGTAAGAGGACGTGAGGGGGAGAGAGAGAGTAAGAGGATGTGAGGGGGAGAGAGAGTAAGAGGACGTGAGGGGAGAGAGAGTAAGATGACGTGAGGGGGAGAGAGAGTAAGAGGACGTGAGGGGGAGAGAGAGTAAGAGGACAAGGGGGGGAGAGAGAGTAAGAGGACGTGAGGGGGAGAGAGAGTAAGAGGACGTGAGGGGGAGAGAGAGTAAGAGGACGTGAGGGGGAGAGAGTAAGAGGACGAGGGGGAGAGAGAGAGTAAGAGGACGTGAGGGGAGAGAGAGTAAGAGGACGAGGGGGGAGAGTAAGAGGACGAGGGGGGAGAGAGTAAGAGGGACGTGAGGGGAGAGAGTAGTAAGAGGACGTGAGGGGGGGGAGAGAGAGTAAGATGACGTGAGGGGGGGGAGAGGATGTGAGGTGGTTAGAGAGTAAGAGGACGAGGTGGTGAGAGAGAGTAAGATGACGTGAGGGGGAGAGAGAGTAAGAGGACGTGAGGGGGAGAGAGAGAGTAAGAGGACGAGAGGGGGAGAGAGAGTAAGAGGACGTGGGGGGGAGAGAGAGTAAGAGGACGTGAGGGGGAGAGAGAGTAAGAGGACGTGAGGGGGAGAGAGAGTAAGAGGACGTGGGGGAGAGTAAGAGGACGTGAGGGGAGAGAGTAAGAGGACGTGAGGGGGAGAGAGGGGAGAAGAGGAGGACGTGAGGGGGAGAGAGGGGGAGAGAGAGTAAGAGGACGTGAGGGGGAGAGAGTAGAGGGGGAGGGGAGAGAGAGAAAGAGGACGTGGGGGAGAGAGAGTAAGAGGACGTGAGGGGGAGAGAGAGTAAGGGACGTGAGGGGAGAGAGAGAAGTAAGAGGACGTGAGGGGGAGAGAGAGTAAGAGGACGTGGGGGGGAGAGAGAGTAAGAGGACGTGAGGGGGAGAGAGTAAGAGGGACGTGAGGGGGAGAGAGAGTAAGAGGACGTGAGGGGGAGAGAGTAAGAGAGGGGGGGAGAGAGAGAAAGTGAGATGGAGATGGGGGGAGAGAGTAAGAGGGCGTGAGGGGGAGAGTAAGAGGACGTGAGGGGGAGAGAGAGTAAGAGGACGTGAGGGGGGAGAGAGAGTAAGAAGGACGTGAGGGGAGAGAGAGTAAGAGGACGTGAGGGGGAGGGGGAGAGAGAGTAAGAGGACGTGAGGGGGAGAGAGTAAGAGGACGAGGGGGGGAGAGAGTGTAAGAGGACGTGAGGGGGAGAGAGAGTAAGAGGACGAGAGGGGGAGAGAGTAAGAGGACGAGAGGGGGAGAGAGAGTAAGTGGACGTGAGGGGGAAGAGAGGGGTAAGAGGACGAGGGGGGAGAGAGTAAGAGGACATGAGGGGAGAGAGAGTAAGAGGACGTGAGGGGGAGAGAGAGTAAGAGGACGTGAGGGGAGAGAGAGTAAGAGGACGTGAGGGGAGAGAGAGTAAGAGGACGAGGGGGAGAGAGAGTAAGATGACGTGAGGGGGAGAGAGAGTAAGAGGACGTGAGGAGAGTAAGGGAGGGGAGAGAGAGAGGACGTAGGGGGAGAGAGAGTAAGAGGACGTGAGGGGGAGAGAGAGTAAGAGGAGTGAGGGGGAGAGAGAGAGTAAGAGGACGAGGGGAGAGAGAGTAAGAGGACGTGAGGGGGAGAGAGAGAGTAAGAGGACGAGGGGGAGAGAGAGTAAGAGGACGTGAGGGGGAGAGAGAGTAAGAGGACGTGAGGGGAGAGAGAGTAAGAGGACGAGGGGGAGAGAGAGTAAGATGACGTGAGGAGAGAGAGAAAGAGGAAGAGGACGTGAGGGGGAGAGTGAGTAAGAGGACGTGAGGGGAGAGAGAGAGAGTAAGAGGATGTAGGTGGTTAGAGAGTAAGGGACGAGGTGGTGAGAGAGAGTAAGATGACGTGAGGGGGAGAGAGAGTAAGAGGACGTGAGGGGGAGAGAGAGAGAGTAAGAGGACGACGAGGGGGAGAGAGAGTAAGAGGACGTGGGGGGAGAGAGAGTAAGAGGACGTGAGGGGGAGAGAGAGTAAGAGGACGTGAGGGGGAGAGAGAGAGTGAGGGGAGAGAGAGAGAAAGTGAGAGGGAGAGAGAGTAAGAGGACGTGAGGGGGAGAGAGAGTAAGAGGACGTGAGGGGGAGAGAGAGTAAGAGGACGTGAGGGGGGAGAGAGAGTAAGAGGACGTGAGGGGGAGAGAGAGTAAGAGGACGTGAGGGGGAGAGAGAGTAAGAGGACGTGAGGGGGAGAGAGAGTAAGAGGACGAGGGGGAGAGAGTGTAAGAGGATGTGAGGGGGAGAGAGAGTAAGAGGACGAGAGTGGGGAGAGAGAGTAAGAGGACGAGAGGGGGAGAGAGAGTAAGTGGACGTGAGGGGGAGAGAGAGTAAGAGGACGAGGGGGGGGGAGAGTAAGAGGACATGAGGGGGAGAGAGAGTAAGAGGACGTGAGGGGAGAGAGAGTAAGAGGACGTGAGGGGGAGAGAGTAAGAGGACGAGGGGGAGAGAGTAAGAGGACGTGAGGGGGAGAGAGAGTAAGAGGACGAGGGGGGGAGAGAGTAAGAGGACGTGAGGGGGAGAGAGAGTAAGAGGACGAGGGGGAGAGAGAGTAAGATGACGTGAGGGGGAGAGAGAGAAAGAGGACGTGAGGGGGAGAGTGAGTAAGAGGACGTGAGGGGGAGAGAGAGTAAGAGGATGTGAGGTGGTTAGAGAGTAAGAGGACGAGGTGGTGAGAGAGAGTAAGATGACGTGAGGGGGAGAGAGAGTAAGAGGACGTGGGGGAGGGGGAGAGAGAAGTAAGAGGATGTGAGGGGGAGAGAGAGTAAGAGGACAAGGGGGGAGAGAGAGTAAGAGGACGTGAGGGGAGAGAGAGAGTAAGAGGAAGAGGACGAGAGGGGAGAGAGAGTAAGAGGACGTGGGGGGGAGAGAGAGTAAGAAGACGTGAGGGGGAGAGAGAGAGTGAGGGGGAGAGAGAGAAAGTGAGAGGGAGAGAGAGTAAGAGGCCGTGAGGGGGAGAGAGAGAGTAAGAGGACGTGAGGGGAGAGAGGAAGAGGACGTGAGGGGGAGAGAGAGTAAGAGGACGTGAGGGGGAGAGAGAGTAAGAGGACGTGAGGGGAGAGAGAGTAAGAGGACAAGGGGGAGAGAGAGAGGACGGGGGGGAAGAGGGCGTGAGGGGGAGAGAGTAAGAGGACGTGAAGAGGACGTGGAGAGGGGGAGAGGGGAGAGTAAGAGGACGTGAGGGGAGAGAGAGAGTAAGAGGACGTGAGGGGGAGAGAGAGTAAGAGGACGTGAGGGGGAGAGAGAGTAAGAGGACGTGAGGGGGAGAGAGGGGGAAGAGGACATGAGGGGGGAGAGAGAGAGTAAGAGGACGTGAGGGGAGAGAGAGTAAGAGTAAGAGGACGAGGGGGGAGAGAGTGTAAGAAGGACGTGAGGGGGAGAGAGAAGTAACGAGGAGAGAGAGGGGGAGGGAGAGAGTAAGAGAACGAGAGGGGGAGAGAGAGTAAGAGGACGTGAGGGGAGAGAGAGTAAGAGGATGAGGGGGAGAGAGAGTAAGAGGACGTGAGGGGGAGAGAGTAAGAGGACGAGTGGGGGAGAGAGTAAGAGGACGAGGAGGGGAGGGGGAGAGAGAGTAAGAGGACGAGGGGGAGAGAGAGTCAAGAGGACGAGGGGGGGGAGAGAGAGTAAGATGACGTGAGGGGGAGAGAGAGTAAGAGGATGTGAGGTGGTTAGAGAGTAAGAGGACGAGGTGGGGAGAGAGAGTAAGATGACGTGAGGGGGAGAGAGAAGAGGACGTGAGGGGGAGAGAGTAAGAGGATGTGAGGGGGAGAGAGAGAAAGAGGACGTGAGGGGGAGAGAGAGAGAAAGAGGACGTGAGGGGGAGAGAGAGAGAAAGAGGACGTGAGGGGGAGAGAGAGAGAAAGAGGACGCGAGGGGGAGAGAGAGAGAGAAAGAGGACGTTAGGGGGTTTTCCGGTTCCGGGTTGGAGCGAGCGGTCGCATCTACACTTCGGTCCGCAGGTAGTATAACCTTTCATTACATTTTCATTACATTTCATTATAGTACAACGGTTTGATTTGTCTAATCTTAGCAATTTCTTCTTAGCTAGCTACATAGCCGTCTTTGTATCAAAGATAATTGCGTAATTATCGTATTTCGTCGTCCTAACGTAGTCTACACTGCTATCTGCCCAGCAGCTAGCTAAGCAACTAGGACGTGAGGGGGAGAGAGAGTAAGAGACGAGGGGGGAGGGAGAGGACGGGGGGGGAGAGAGAGTAAGGGAGTGAACGTCTAAGACAATTGTGTAGTCTAGAGCGATTTTCTAGGTTAGCTAGCCAGCTACATTTTCATTCTTTTAACGTACAACGGTTTGATTTGTCTAATCAACACTTCTAGCTAGCCAGCTAGCCCCCGACTAAAGCACTGTAGAAACTATTACAGTACAACGGTTTGATTTGTTTGATCGTAGCTAGCTAGCTACATAGCCGTCTTTGTATCTAAGACAATTGTGTAGTCTAGAGCAATTTTCTAGGTTAGCTAGCCAGCTATTATCGTTCTTTTAACGTAACGTAACGCAATCATCACTGCTAGCTAGCCAGCTAGCCCCGAATAGCAGCACTGTAGAAACTATTACAGTACAACGGTTTGATTTGTTTGATCGTAGCTAGCTAGCTACATAGCCGTCTTTGTATCTAAGACAATTGTGTAGTCTAGAGTGATTTTCTAGGTTAGCTAGCCAGCTATTGTTGTTCTTTTAACGTAACGTAACGCAATCAACACTGCTAGCTAGCTAGCTAGCCCCAAATAGCAGCACTGTAGAAACTATTACACTCGACGGAACGACTTGATTAGTGTAGTGTCAACATCGCAGCCACTGCCAGCTAGCCTACTCCAGCAGTACTGTATCATTTCAATCATTTTAGTCAATAAGATTCTTGCTACGTAAGCTTAACTTTCTGAACATTCGAGACGTGTAGTCCACTTGTCATTCCAATCTCCTTTGCATTAGCGTAGACTCTTCTGTAGCCTGTCAACTATGTGTCTATCTATCCCTGTTCTCTCCTCTCTGCACAGACCATACAAACGCTCCACACCGCGTGGCTGCGGCCACCGTAATCTGGTGGTCCCAGCGCGCACGACCCACGTGGAGTTCCAGGTCTCCGGTAGCCTCTGGAACTGCCGATCTGCGGCCAACAAGGCAGAGTTCATCTCAGCCTATGCCTCCCTCCAGTCCCTCGACTTCTTGGCACTGACGGAAACATGGATCACCACAGATAACACTGCTACTCCTACTGCTCTCTCTTCGTCCGCCCACGTGTTCTTGCACACCCCGAGAGCTTCTGGTCAGCGGGGTGGTGGCACCGGGATCCTCATCTCTCCCAAGTGGTCATTCTCTCTTTCTCCCCTTACCCATCTGTCTATCGCCTCCTTTGAATTCCATGCTGTCACAGTTACCAGCCCTTTCAAGCTTAACATCCTTATCATTTATCGCCCTCCAGGTTCCCTCGGAGAGTTCATCAATGAGCTTGATGCCTTGATAAGCTCCTTTCCTGAGGACGGCTCACCTCTCACAGTCCTGGGCGACTTTAACCTCCCCACGTCTACCTTTGACTCATTCCTCTCTGCCTCCTTCTTTCCACTCCTCTCCTCTTTTGACCTCACCCTCTCACCTTCCCCCCTACTCACAAGGCAGGCAATACGCTCGACCTCATCTTTACTAGATGCTGTTCTTCCACTAACCTCATTGCAACTCCCCTCCAAGTCTCCGACCACTACCTTGTATCCTTTTCCCTCTCGCTCTCATCCAACACTTCCCACACTGCCCCTACTCGGATGGTATCGCGCCGTCCCAACCTTCGCTCTCTCTCCTCCGCTACTCTCTCCTCTTCCATCCTATCATCTCTTCCCTCTGCTCATACCTTCTCCAACCTATCTCCTGATTCTGCCTCCTCAACCCTCCTCTCTTCCCTTTCTGCATCCTTTGACTCTCTATGTCCCCTATCCTCCAGGCCGGCTCGGTCCTCCCCTCCCGCTCCGTGGCTCGACGACTCATTGCGAGCTCACAGAACAGAGCTCCGGGCAGCCGAGCGGAAATGGAGGAAAACTCGCCTCCCTGCGGACCTGGCATCCTTTCACTCCCTCCTCTCTACATTTTCCTCCTCTGTCTCTGCTGCTAAAGCCACTTTCTACCACTCTAAATTCCAAGCATCTGCCTCTAACCCTAGGAAGCTCTTTGCCACCTTCTCCTCCCTCCTGAATCCTCCCCCCCCCCCCTCCCTCTCTGCAGATGACTTAGTCAACCATTTTGAAAAGAAGGTCGACGACATCCGATCCTCGTTTGCTAAGTCAAACGACACCACTGGTTCTGCTCACACTGCCCTACCCTGTGCTCTGACCTCTTTCTCCCCTCTCTCTCCAGATGAAATCTCGCTTCTTGTGACGGCCGGCCGCCCAACAACCTGCCCGCTTGACCCTATCCCCTCCTCTCTTCTCCAGACCATTTCCGGAGACCTTCTCCCTTACCTCACCTCGCTCATCAACTCATCCCTGACCGCTGGCTACGTCCCCTCCGTCTTCAAGAGAGCGAGAGTTGCACCCCTTCTGAAAAAACCTACACTCGATCCCTCCGATGTCAACAACTACAGACCAGTATCCCTTCTCTCTTTTCTCTCCAAAACTCTTGAACGTGCCGTCCTTGGCCAGCTCTCCCGCTATCTCTCTCAGAATGACCTTCTTGATCCAAATCAGTCAGGTTTCAAGACTAGTCATTCAACTGAGACTGCTCTTCTCTGTATCACGGAGGCGCTCCGCACTGCTAAAGCTAACTCTCTCTCCTCTGCTCTCATCCTTCTAGACCTATCGGCTGCCTTCGATACTGTGAACCATCAGATCCTCCTCTCCACCCTCTCCGAGTTGGGCATCTCCGGCACGGCCCACGCTTGGATTGCGTCCTACCTGACAGGTCGCTCCTACCAGGTGGCGTGGCGAGAATCTGTCTCCTCACCACGCGCTCTCACCACTGGTGTCCCCCAGGGCTCTGTTCTAGGCCCTCTCCTATTCTCGCTATACACCAAGTCACTTGGCTCTGTCATAACCTCACATGGTCTCTCCTATCATTGCTATGCAGACGACACACAATTAATCTTCTCCTTTCCCCCTTCTGATGACCAGGTGGCGAATCGCATCTCTGCATGTCTGGCAGACATATCAGTGTGGATGACGGATCACCACCTCAAGCTGAACCTCGGCAAGACGGAGCTGCTCTTCCTCCCGGGGAAGGACTGCCCGTTCCATGATCTCGCCATCACGGTTGACAACTCCATTGTGTCCTCCTCCCAGAGCGCTAAGAACCTTGGCGTGATCCTGGACAACACCCTGTCGTTCTCAACCAACATCATGGCGGTGGCCCGTTCCTGTAGGTTCATGCTCTACAACATCCGCAGAGTACGACCCTGCCTCACACAGGAAGCGGCGCAGGTCCTAATCCAGGCACTTGTCATCTCCCGTCTGGATTACTGCAACTCGCTGTTGGCTGGGCTCCCTGCCTGTGCCATTAAACCCCTACAACTCATCCAGAACGCCGCAGCCCGTCTGGTGTTCAACCTTCCCAAGTTCTCTCACGTCACCCCGCTCCTCCGCTCTCTCCACTGGCTTCCAGTTGAAGCTCGCATCCGCTACAAGACCATGGTGCTTGCCTACGGAGCTGTGAGGGGAACGGCACCGCAGTACCTCCAGGCTCTGATCAGGCCCTACACCCAAACAAGGGCACTGCGTTCATCCACCTCTGGCCTGCTCGCCTCCCTACCACTGAGGAAGTACAGTTCCCGCTCAGCCCAGTCAAAACTGTTCGCTGCTCTGGCCCCCCAATGGTGGAACAAACTCCCTCACGACGCCAGGACAGCAGAGTCAATCACCACCTTCCGGAGACACCTGAAACCCCACCTCTTCAAGGAATACCTAGGATAGGATAAGTAATCCTTCTCCCCCCCTTAAATGATTTAGATGCACTATTGTAAGTGGCTGTTCCACTGGACGTCAGAAGGTGAATTCACCAATTTGTAAGTCGCTCTGGATAAGAGCGTCTGCTAAATGACTTAAATGTAAATGTAATGTAAATGGGGAGAGAGAGAGAGAGAGAGGACGTGAGGGGGAGAGTGAGTGAGAGGACGTGAAGCGAGAGATAATGTGAGGGGGAGAGAGAGAGTAAGAGGACGTGAGGCGAGACAGAAAGTGAGGGGGAGAGAGTAAGAGGACGTGAGGCGAGAGAGAAAGTGAGAGGACGTGAGGGGGAGAGAGAGTAAGAGGACATGAGGGGGAGAGAGAGAGTAAGAGGACGTGAGGGGGAGAGAGTAAGAGGACGTGAGGGGGAGAGAGAGTAAGAGGACGTGAGGGGGAGAGAGAGTAAGAGGACGAGGGGGGGAGAGAGAGTAAGAGGGGCGTGAGGGGAGAGAGAGTAAGAGGACGAGAGGGGGAGAGAGAGTAAGAGAAAGTGAGGGGAAGAGAGAGTAAGAGGACGTGAGGCGAGAGAGAAAGTGAGGGGGAGAGAGAGAGTAAGAGGATGTGAGGGGGAGAGAGAGAGTGAGGGGAGAGAGAAAGAAAGTGAGGGGGAGAGAGTAAGAGGAAGAGGGGGAGAGAGAGTAAGAGGACGTGAGGAGAGTAAGAGGATGAGAGTAAGAGGACGAGGGGGGAGAGAGAGTAAGAGGACGAGGGGGAGAGAGTAAGAGGACGACGGGGAGAGAGAGTAAGAGGATGTGAGGGGGAGAGAGAGTAAGAGGACGTGAGGGGGAGAGAGAGTAAGAGGACGAGGGGGAGAGAGAGTAAGAGGACGAGGGGGAGAGAGAGTAAGATGACATGAGGGGGAGAGAGAGAGTAAGAGGATGTGAGGGGGAGAGAGAGTAAGAGGACGTGAGGCGAGAGAGAAAGTGAGGGGGAGAGGGAGAGTAAGAGGACGTGAGGGGGAGAGAGAGAGTGAGGGGGAGAGAGAAAGAGAAAGTGAGGGGGAGAGAGAGAGTGAAGGGGAGAGAGAGAGTGAAGGGGAGAGAGAGAGTGAAGGGGAGAGAGAGAGTGAAGGGGAGAGAGAGAGTGAAGGGGAGAGAGAGAGTGTTCCCAGAGGCAACAACAGGGAATATTGCACTGAGCGAAATTGCACCAACAATTTCCCTACTTTACGCCCAGAGTCATTTATTTCCACTGTTATTATACCGCCGACTTTTAACCCACAGATAAAAAAAAAAGGTGAAAACTTTTATGATCACTATAACACCTTCCCGTATATATTGTCTACCAGTGGTAAGAATATATACTGGATCTGCATTCTCAGTCGTACATTAATCAAATGAACACTGCAGTAACTAGATCATTACCTGTAGTGCAGAGAGTTCAGGGGAACCTTCTAATTACAGTTTAAGTCAGTGGGGAGATGGTAATACATCACAGACTTTGTTTCTCAAGCCACCATTTCCAACACTGTGCAGAGCATAACTGCATCCATACACACTTTAAGAGACACCCATCCACAAGGTCTATAAGGCTTCGTTACAATGATCACATCAATATAGATTTGATACATAGGCTTACTGCGCACTCTACATCAAGAGACAGAACATAAAAAACGGATGGTTTAGAGGATGAAGCCTGATGTGGGATGTGCCTCATATACTCTGCTGGGTTATATCAGAACACGCCATACCAGCCATGATCACGTGCATCTATTTTGTTCAGTCAGTGTGTTTGCATGTAGGTATTTACATATTCAATTATAATGGCGCCGTAGGGGATGGCTGACGTTTTACAGGCTCCTAAACAACTGTGCCATTTTGTTTGTTTTTTTCGTATCGTTTGTAATTCATTTTGTACATGTTGTTGCTGCTACCGTCTTTTATGACCAAAAATAACTTCTGGACATCAGAACAGCAATTACTCACCTCAAACTGGGCAAAGATCAGTCCGACGTAAAGGATATACCATTTGTCAAGACAAGGCCCAAATCACCATCATCAGCGTGAAGAAAAGCCAGAGGAAAAGGGGAGGAGGACGGGGTGTCTTGTAAGAATTTGCCATCGAGTAGATAAACCACCACTACCCTCCGTATTATTGGCCAACATGTAATCATTGGAAAACAAATTGGAAGATCTACGATTAAGACTTTCCTACCAACGGGACATTAAAAACTGCAATATCTTATGTTTCATCGAGACATGGCTGAACGACAACACTGATAAAATAGAGCTGGCTGGCTTCTCCGTGCATCGGCAGGATAGAGCAGCGACATCTGGTAAGACGAGGAGCGGGGGTGTCTGTCTATTGTCAAGAACTGCTGGTGCGCGAGGTCTAATATTAAAGAAGTCTCGAGGTATTGCTCATCTGAGGTAGAATACCTCATGATAAGCTGTAGACCACATTATTTACCAAGAGAGTTCTTATCTTTATTATTTGTAGCCGTCCATTTACCACCACAAACCAATGCTGGCATTAAGACCGCCCTCAACCAGCTGTATAAAGCCATAAGCAAACAAGAAAATGCTCATCCAGAAGCGGCGCTCCTAGTGGCCGGCGACTTTAATGCAGGCAAACTTAAACCCGTTTTACCTCATTTCTACCAGCATGTCACATGTGCAACCAGAGGGAAAAAACTATTCTAGACCATCTTTACTCCACACACAGAAACGCATACAAAGCTCTCCCTCGTCCTCCATCTGGCAAATCTGACCATATTTCTATCCCCCACTTGCTCAATACATCATGCCGGAAACTCCAGACCCTCTCCAATTCGCATACTGCCCCAACAGATCCACAGATGACGCAATCTCAATCACACTCCACACTGCCCTTTCCCACCTGGACAAAACGAACACCTATGTATGAATGCTGTTCATTGACGACAGCTCAGCGTTCAACACCATAGTGTCCACAAAGTTCATCACAGAGCTAAGGACCCTGGGACTGAACACCAACCTCTGCAACTGGTTCCTTGACATACTGATGGGTCCCAGGTGGAAAGGGTAGGCAGCAACACATCTGCTATGCTGACCCTCAACATGTGGATCCCTCTGGGGTGCATGCTCAGTCCCCTCCTGTACTCTCTGTTCACCCACGACTGAATGGCCACGACTCCAACACCATCATTAAGTTTGCTGACGACACAACGGTGGTTGTCCTGATCACCGACGACGATGAGACAGCTTATAGGTGGGTCAGAGACCTGGCAGTGTGGTGCCAGGACAACAACCTCTCCCTCAACGTCAGCAAGAGAAATAAGATGATCGTGGACTACAGGAAACAAAGGGCCGAACACGCCACCATTCACACCAACGCGGCAGTAGTGGAGCGGGTCGAGCTTCAAGTTCCTCTGTGTCCACATCACTTAGGACCTATTCATGATCCAAGCACATAAACTTCGCTGTGAAGAGGGTACGGCAACGCCTCTTCCCCCTCAGGAGGCTGAAAAGATTTGGTATGGGTCCTCAAAGACTCAAAGTTCTACAGCAGCACCATTGAGACAATCTTGATTGGCTGCATCACCGCTTGGAATGTCAACTGCTCGGCAACCGACCACAAGGCGCTACAGACGGTATTGTGTACGGCCCTGTACATCACTGGGGCCGAACTCCCTGCCATCCAGGACCTATATACCAGGAGGTGTCAGAGGCAGGCCCTAAAAATGATCCAAGACTTCTGCTACCGAATCATAGACTGCTCTCTCTTCTACTGCACGGCAAGCGGTACCGGAGCACCAAGTCTGGGACCAAAAGGCACCTGAACAGCTTCTACTCCCAAGCCATATGACTGCTGAACAATTCATTAAATGGCTGCAAACTATTTACATCAACCCCTTTATTATTTAATCTTCATTATTTTGCACTGACTCTGCCCACACTCACACATACTACCCTGACACTACAACACACACACGCATTTTGACAACACACACACACACATTCACTCTTCACATACGCTATTGCTACTCTGTTTATTATCTATCCTGATTGCTGAGTCACTTTTACCCCTACCCGCATGTACAGTTGAAGTCAGAAGTTTACATACACCTTAGACAAATACATTTAAACTCAGTATTTCACAATTCCTGACATTTAATCCGAGTAACAATTCCCTGTCTTAGGCCAGTTAAGATCACCACTTTATTTTAAGAATGTTAAATTACAGAATAATAGTAGAGAGAATGATTTATTTCAGCTTTTATTTACTTCGTCACATTCCCAGTGGGTCAGAAGTTTACGTTCACTCAATTAGTATTTGGTAACATTGCCATTAAATTGTTTAACTTGGGTTAAACGTTTCGGGTCACCTTCCACAAGCTTCCCACAATAAGTTGGGTTAATTTTGGCCCATTCCTCCTGACAGAGCTGGTGTAACTGAGCCAGGTTTATAGGCCTCCTTGCTTGCAAACGCTTTGTCCCATGTGCAGTTGCAAACCGTAGTCTGGCATTTTTATAGGGGTTTTAGAGCAGTGGCTTCTTCCTTGTTGAGCGGCCGATATAGGACTCGTTTTACTGTGGATATAGATACTTTTGTACCCGTTTCCTCCAGCATCTTCACACGGTCCTTTGCTGTTGTTCTGGGATTGATTTGCACTTTTCGCACCAAAGTACATTCATCTCTAGGAGACAGAACGCGTCTCCTCCCTGAGCGGTATGATGGCTGCGTGTTCCCATGGTGTTTATAGTTGCGTACTATTGTTTGTACAGATGAACGTGATACCGTCAGGTGTTTGGAAATTGCTTCCATGGAAATTTCTTCCATGGATGAACTTGTGGAGGTTTACAATTTGGCTGATTTCTTTTGATTTTCCCATTTCCCAGTTTGAAAGTTGGCCTTGAAATACAGCCACAGGTACACCTCCAATTGACTCAAATTTTGTCAATTAGCCTATCACAAGCTTATAAAGACATGACATAATTTTCTGGAATTTTCCAAGCTGTTTAAAGGCACAGTCAACTTAGTGCATGTAAACTTCTGACCCACTGGTATTGTGATGTAGTGAATTAGAAGTGAAATAATCTACATTTTTGAAGAATTATGTCCTTGCCGACTTGCCTAAACTTTTCTTACTTGTGTCATGCACAAAGTAGATGTCCTAACCCCCAAAAATATGGTTATTTAACAAGAAATTTGTGGAGTGGTTGAAAAATGAGTTTTAATGACTCCAACCTAAGTGTATGTAAGCTTTCGACTTCAACTGTACATACTGTATTACCTCATACCCCTCCACATTGACTTGGTACTGGTACTCTTTGCATATACCCGCATTATTGTATTTGTGTTACTGTTTCCTTTTTTTATTTTGCAAATATTTGTCTTACTTTCTAACTCTGCATTGTTAGGAATGGGCTCGTAAGTAAGCATTTCACTGTCAAGTCTACGGCTGTTATATTCGGTGCATGTGACCAATAACATTTGATTTGATTTGCACAGCAGTGTTTCAATGTCAGTCTGGTTGTGCAGCAGTGGATGACTCATTTGCTGTCAGATCTGAACGTGTCACACCGCACAGGACTGCCAGTATCCAAATCAATTGTCGACTCCATCCACCGTAACACGCTGCTGTGCAAATCAAATAGAAAGTGGTCTTCAAAATAGCTGCAGATGAATAACTCGCGGCCACAGTAAATTTATTTCCATTTCAGTACATAACAATAATGTCAAAGGGGGACTTTGAAAGTTAGAATTCAGTTTGGGCTTGAGGCTTTGCACTGCGGTCGTCCAAAAAAGTCTTTAAATAATGCTGAATTAGCTTGAGAAGAAAAAGTTCCAGAGACAACAGGGGCCTTTGCACTGTTTATTTGGGTTGTGTAATCATGTAATATGAATCCATCGAGTTGTACAAAGTGTTAAATCCGTGTAAGAAACAGGGTTTACAAATATGTACAGCCCATATATTCACGGTTAAATTAGTTGTCATTTTCATAGATAAGGGAGCGATATATGAAGGTAGATATCACCCCAAATAGATTGTGAGTCTCCTCAATATGTTTCGGTGGATATCTACCTTCATATTGGAGGTGGTACCAAAATGTAGCGGTATTTTCCATGCACTAAAACAGCAGTCTGACACATTAAAGCAGTAAGAAAGACGAGCAGCATCAGAATAAAATATACCTTTCTGTATGCTCAACATTTTGGGAGAGAAAGTCCCTATAAGGAAAATAATAGCAGAAAGTACAGTGAAATGTTTCTTCATATTCCTGAAGTTTCAATGGAGTTTGGTTGCATTTTAGTAGCAACATGTATATGAAGACTAGAGAGCAAATGATAGAGCATTTGTTTCAGCATATAGCTTAAATTCCAAGTTATAGCAAAATATAAGATTAAACTCTTAATTGTGCAGAAGAGCAAGTATGCTGTTCTTCAATAATAAGAAAACACCTTCAACCTATTGTGACTGTGAGAGAACTTACCCCCAATGGTAAAATGTAAAAACTAAAAAGACAATATTGGTCCTGGTCTACTCGAATGGAGCAAAGGGTTCATAAAGACAAGCATACATGTTAACTGACTCTAGAGTTACAGTTTCCACAAAAAGTAAGTCTAAGATATCTCAACTAATATAACATTATAATAACAGAAATTATACTTATTTAGATTATCTTCAGCTCAAAACTATCCCATGGTTTTACATTTTCCTTAAACTTAAATTATTTTTCATTCTTCTAATATGCAAATTAAATAATATTATCAAATTAAATAAATTCTGAATTTAAAACAAAAACCCTTTTGGTATTTTCAAAAACAATTTGCTCATATATAATATATTAATTTCCTTCAACTATGCAAACACCTAGATATTTTTCAGTTATACAAGTACTGTAACATATCATAATTAACATTCATACAAAATAGAATCAAAATGGCCGACACATTTACTGTATGCATCTCAGTTTGAGTCGGTAGACAGAGATCTTAAACTGGTACCAGAGGTCAACTCCCGTACTGTGATGTAGACTGTTTGTATTCGGAATACACGTAGCACCGTGATGACCCAGAAAAAAGCACAGGTTTGTCATGGCTTTATACTGTTGGTGGTGATTGTCACATCTTTAAGGGAAAGTAAAGAAGGGAGAAGTTACAGCGTAAAAGACATAGAAAACTGTGCTGTATATCTGGAAATGCGGGTTTTGTTGAGTTAACCCTCATGACACCTACGTTTGAGTATTAAAGGCAGATTGAGGCACACACACACACACACACACACACACACACACACACACACACACACACACACACACACACACACACACACACACACACACACACACACACACACACACACACACACACACACACACACACACACACACACACACACACACACACACACACACACACACACACACACACACACACACACACACTGTAACCTGAAAGTCCATAGGTCTGGGCAGATCATGTATCGGCTTTAGTTTAAGTCCTTGAACTCAAGTGCCTGTAGGCCAAAGAGAAGGAGCAGGGGTAAGGGGGTTGGGTTTGGAATGAATCCACACAGTAAATCTATGTGTTTGACAGACACATAAGATGGGTCTGGTGGGTGTGGCTTCCGATGCTTCATGTGTTGGCGTTGCCGGCTGCCGATTGGTTGTCCTCAGCGTGCTTGAACATTAAAATAGAGTTGTAGATCTTGAGGGCAGGGCCGAGTTTTACACTCATGATCTTGACGATGTCGCGCTGGGTCAGCAGCAACAAGGCCTTCCCGTCGATTTGCTGTTGGAAGACAACCAATCAGATTACAGCATGGGTCAACAGCTGATGTGCAGTCAATTGAACCAAGTGAGAGAGGTAAAAAAAATCCCTCTCACTCTCTAAGGGCTACAGATTTGTATGTAACGTTTATGGTAGTAATTTATTTAACTTTGTCTCCTCGGTAAGAAAAGCACCACTTATATTTAAAATTAGGAATCCAATGTGCCATTTGTTTATTTCTGTGTTTACGTGACTAATGCTACTACTTTTTGGAAAGTGTGTTGTATGTCATTATATAGAGGATGAGCAGTTTGATCAGTGGACACTAGTCATACAATTCCCATTCCATTTATGAAATGGTAATCGAGTACTTATCAGTTGGATCAGATTGTGATGTCTTGTCCAACGACTAGACATGCCAGTCACAATACACATTTTACAGTTGAGTCTTACAATTAGCGAATTCATCTTAAGATAACACATTACATCAAGTACATTTTTCCTCAAAGTATATATCAGCAAAGACAGTACTTTGGGAGAGTTATTTACAATAACTCTTCAAAGAGGTAGGGTTTCACAACTGTGGAGCCTCAACTGGGATTTCTGAAAGAGGGATTTCAACAACCAAGAGACCAGTGGCAAGTACTGTAGTCAGATTAGCTGAGGCAAATCAAATATGGCTGTGCTCGGAATGCTAATCACTAGCGCTATTAGCTTCCAATGAATTGCTTTGTATTCCAGTGATGTCTCCTTACGTCAGTATAATTCTCAACGCAAACTAACCCTGACCAAACACAGGGGAGGGGAAAACAGGGGAATCCATTATTCTGGGTGTTGTGTTGTAGACAACTGTAACAGCAAAGGCTACTGCGCACGTTTCCCCTCATTCACTTAGCCTTACGGAGGAAGACAAGCCTTAAAACTCTTAGTTGACTCCAGACTGGGAGATTAGAGGAGGTCCAGATGTTGTGTCCTCTTACCTCCTCTTTGAACTGATTGGCTTGTTCATCGCAGCCAGGTAGAGAGTGGATGAAGTCAGCCACCTGGACAAAGACAAGCAGAGGACAGATAGTTTAGCGTCTGGGAGACCGTCTCAATGGCAAGCACAGTTGAAGTCGGAAGTTTACATATCCTTAGGTTGGAGTCATTAAAACCCGTTTTTCAACCCTCCACAAATGTCTTGTTAACAAACAATAGTTTTGACAAGTCGGTTAGGACATCTACTTTTTTTCCCAACAATTGTTTACAGACGGATTATTTCACTTGTAATTCACTGGATCACAATTCCAGTGGGTCAGAAGTTTACATACACTAAGTTGACTGGGCCTTTGCAACTGCACATGGGGACAAACATCATACTTTTTTGGAGAAATGTCCTCTGGTCTGATGAAACAAAAATAGAACTGTTTGGCCATAATGACCATCGTTATGTTTGGAGGAAAAAGGGGAAGGCTTGCCAGACGAAGAACACCATCCCAACCGTGAAGCACAGGGGTGTCAGCATCATGTTGTGGGGGTGCTTTGCTGCACAAGGCACTGGTGCACTTCCCAAAATAGATGGCTTTATGAGGAAAGAAAATTATTTGGATATATTGATGCAACATCTCAAGACATCAGTCAGGAAGTTAACTTCTTTGGGATAGGGTGCAGTATTTTGACGTACGGATGAAAAGCGTGCCCAAAGTAAACTGCCTGCTCCTCAGGCCCAGAAGCTAGGATATTCATATAATTGGTAGATCTGGATAGAAAATACTCTAAAGTTTCTAAAACTGTTAAAATAATAACCCAGAAGACAAACCATTCCAAAAATGTTCATCCTACCACTGATTTCAATGGCTGGGACTTTTATAATAGGGAGAAATCGTGCCTGATTGCAGTTCCTAGGGCTTCCACTAGATGTCTTTAGAAAGAGTTTCAGGCTGGAGTTTGGAAAAATTAGCCAGAAATTGTAGTTTTTTTGTTTCTAAGCGCGTGAATGAGAGTGCGTATTTTGGTATTTTTCTCCGGTAAAGACAATAACGATTCTCTGTCTTAAACTTTATCATTTATTTGGTGTGATTCTAAACATTGATTGACTTGTTTGGATAAGTTTATTTGTAATGTTTGGGATTCATTTTGTATGCAAATTTGAAGGAAGGAAACCGAGTGGATTATTGACTGAAGCGTGACAGCTAAACTGAGTTTTTATGGATATAAAGGAGTTTACCTGGGACCTACCTGGGACCTTTTGGAGTGCCAACAGAAGATCTTCAAAGGTAAGGCATATATTATATCGCTATTTCTGACTTTCGTGTCACAACTCCCTGGTTGAAAATGATTTGTTATGCATTTGTGTGCTGGGCGCTGTCCTCAGATAATCGCATGGTTTGCTTTCGCCGTAAAGCCTTTTTGAAGTCTGACATGATGGCTTTATTTTGATGTATTGCACTTGTGATTTCACTGATCCGCAGGAAGTTAAACCTCGGTCTCAAATGGCTCTTCCAAATGGACAATGACCCCAAGCATACTTCAAAATGGCTTAAGGACAACAAAGTCAAGGTATTGGATTGGCCATCACAAAGCCCAGACCTCAATCCTATAGATGATTTGTGGGCAGAACTGAAAAAGAGCATGTGAGCAAGCAGGCCTACAAACCTGACTCAGTTACACCAGCTCTGTCAGGATGATGGGCCAAAATTCACCCAACCTATTGTGGGAAGCTTGTGGAATGCTACCTGAAACGTTTGACCCAAGTTAAACAATTTAAAGGCAATGTTTCCAAGTACCAATTGACTGAATGTGAACTTCTGACCCACTGGGAATGTGATGAATTCAATAAAAGCTGAAATAAATCCTTCTCTCTACTATTATTCTTAAAATAAACTGGTGATCCTAACTGACCTAAAACAGAGCATTTTTACTAGGATTTCAGGAATCGTGAAAAACTGAGTTTAAATGTATTTGGCTATGGTGTATGTAAACTTCTGACTTCAACTGTATCTTGTGTAATTACCATAGTAACACTTTGCTTGAACTCTCCCAGTCATAAGGCCAACATAACATAACAAGTCATGACTGATTATGACATTTGCTATGTCATTCCTATGAAATTGTTATTTAGGCCTCAAGATGAAGGGTTTCAGTAAAGAAAATCAGAGTAAGTGTTGACAGAAAAGTAACATGACATCAGTGAGATCAGCTATCCCATAATAGCTGATCTTGCTTATGTCATGTTTTTTTTGCTACATGAGGGTGTGCTAAACAGCTGAGCTATAGGACTGATTATGAAACAGCAGTTTGGTCAAGTTTCAGACCCTTCAGACCTCACCTCGCTAACACACCGAAATAACACCTTCCAAAATCTATTACCTCAATGTGCATCACTGGCCAGCCCAAAAATAAACACAGATGTCCCTCTCCACTCAGACCCAGGCCCTGTTCTTAAAATGGATCCTTCCTGCCTTGAAGTAATCACCTATCTGACATGACTGGAAGGAAGAGTGCGTTTCAAGAGAATCTGAACACAGTGGCTAGAAGGCACAGCAATTGAATGTCAGTGTTCATAGATGTCAATGGAGCTAGAGGATGCTGTCGCTACAGGTTATGAGTCTGTGGACACACATAAGGTTTTTCCATCTCTGCTATGCAGAATCATGAAAATGCAGCATCTGTACATGGCTCCTTGAAGGAACTGGCCAGTAGCCTGGACTGGGTTCAAATACTATTTGTTTTCTTTAATTTCTTTAATAATTTGAGCATTTGATTTAGCCTACCTGGAGTGCCAGATGGGTGGAGTTTGCATGCTTAATTCCATAGGTTAAGCTCAAACACAACCAAGCACAGCTTAAGCCATGGGCGGCAGGGTAGCCTAGTGGTTAGAGCGTTGGACTAGTAACCGAAAGGTTGTAAGTTCAAATCCCTGAGCTGACAAGGTACAAATCTGTCATTCTGCCCCTGAACAGGCAGTTAACCCACTGTTCCTAGGCTGAAAATAAGAATTTGTTCTTAACTTAACTGACTTAAAATAAATAAATAAAAGTATCTGAAAGCAAACAGGTACCATTTGAATCCAGGTCTAGCAGAATCATTCTGCTAAGCACTAGCTGCAGTGGACTGCATGCTACCTGAGTGACATATCAAATATCTGGCCTCAACATCAGACAGACAGAGTAATGTCAATGTCTGTCTACATTATGAGGAGTGAGGAGAGACATCTGAACAGTGAGGAGACATCTGAACTGACATCTGATTAGATTAGCTATGTATGAAAGTTCTTTAAAAAAAAACAGATCAAGACATATTTCTAAGAGTGGGTTGGAATTCAAAATCGGGAAATCTAAATTTGTGCTGGAATAACTAAAGAATCAAAACAGTTCTCCAGTTTAATAAGCATCAGCCTGTGAGGATGTTATTACCAATGACAACACTTTACGTACACCATCACCCATTTACTACCAACAATATCAATTTGTAACTTTTGAAAACCTTTCCCAAACAATCATAAATCCTGGTTAACATCCATCCTCCTTGATCCAAGCTTCATCCTAACACATCATACAATTCCGAGTATGTGCTCCAGCGCCACAAATGCAAATGGCTCAGTAAGCGAAGTGTTTTCGTCAGCCATATTGGCATGTGTGTTAAAGTGTGGCAGGAGTGGTTCAAGCATTAGAAGCCTGTTACAGTCCTGGGCGCGAGAGCAGCACACTTAGACCAGAGCCTTTGCAAGGCTGGTCCCATGGTAATTTAGTGAGACTCCCAGCACTACTCCCACGGAGGGTGGCACAAGAGGACATTCTCCTCTCCTCCACATCGGCTGCTGACACCCTCTCTTCTTTCGCCCCTTAGGAAAATATGATGGGCTGTAATTGGCCTCGCAGGAGTCCAGGCAAAGGGGCCTGAAACATTGACCTTTCCGTTTGAAAGCGCCGCTTTTGAAGAACTTTGACTCTCTCTCTCTTTGATAGAGAGGGGGGTTGTGGGAGTTGAATGCCAGATGGGTTATAGTCATTGTAGTGTCACTGTAGTGGAATGAGTGAATAGATATGATCGGGATCTAGAGCTGGCAGGATAATGAACCCCATGAATGAAAGATTCAGCGTGAGTTTCTAGTACCTTAACTACAGTATGTCCCAGCTGAATGCTGAAAGGAGATGGGAAATGCACAGGACGTACCATCTTAATAGATATGTATGAGAGGGTTGATGAAGATACTGGAGATACTGATGCTCCAGGACTGTGGTAAAAGTGTGATGCTAACAATGCCAAGGCTGTGGGTACAATTCCCAAAAGGATTGTACATTTTTTTTTTTTTTTTTATGTTTGCACAGTGCTTTGGATGATAGTGTCTGCTATTACATGGTGCAGTGCTAAAACCAATCAATTAGCTACTGGTTAGGTTGGAGAAGTGCTGGCTGATTGGTGATAGTGAAATGTGCCCATTCAGTA
The DNA here is from genome assembly GCF_036934945.1 of Oncorhynchus masou masou. Taxonomy (NCBI): domain Eukaryota; kingdom Metazoa; phylum Chordata; class Actinopteri; order Salmoniformes; family Salmonidae; genus Oncorhynchus; species Oncorhynchus masou. The sequence continues at coordinate 60,345,457 of NC_088241.1, read as the reverse complement.
CTGCTCTTGGCTATCAAGTTATAGGCTTAAGCTATAGAACCTCGGCTAAGGACTTCCTGACTATGAGGGGCATGGGTGAAGTAGGGAGACATCTGTAGGCTGGGGGGGGGGGGTGTTACACAAGCAGTGCTCTTCTCCCTCTAGTCGATCCCTTTACAGTCCTCCCCTCTTTCTCTCTACTGCAATCTCACACCTTCCACTCTGCCAAATCCCCACAACCGCCAAGACAAAACTTCCACCTCCGGTAAAACTCGGTGACATTCTATCCTCCCCCTCTCTGCAGGTTGCTGTCATAAGACAAGCCTGGGCCATATTCGGCAGGCACAACACTGAAAGCCTACGTGATGCCTTATTCTAGATGTCAGAGCGGTGCGTTTGTTCAACGTAATATATTTATGTTGCATCTTGGATGCTGGGTTTCTTTACTGATTATTTCACATTCACACAGGTAACACAGCTAGCCACCACTCTTCACTGCTTCAGCCCTACTGCCTTCCCAGGTTACCCTCCTTGGAATTAACGTGATTGGTTATGATGAATAATAACATTCCCAATATATATCTGAATGTCCCACAACACGTTGCGTTGCTGTTGTGAGTTCAGAGATCGTCTTGGTTACCTCTACTGTAGCATCTCTCTCTTCAATCCGTGCTGTGAGGGGGCCAGATCTTTCTCTCCTCTTCTCTCTTTCCTATCTTCCCCTTCCCTCCTCTCTTTCTTCCCCCTGGTGTGCCTCATTGGTGCCCGCATTATTTGGAAAATACTCAAACCCGTAACACAGGTGTTTGACCTCGTTACCGTTGGAGATGCTCAGTGGCGGCAGCGAGGAACGGAGAAGGTATGTGTGTGTGTGTGTGTAGCGAAAGGGGAATAATCACATTAAGTCCGGTAGCCTCATCTCATCAATCAACAGAGATGAAGAGAGAGTGCTTAGCAACAGCAGGAGGATCGTGGCGTTGGCCGTATCGCGCACGCCGTTTAGACGGGTACGTAGGCATGTCAATTAATTCTTAAGAGTGGAGCGGCCTCGCTGAGGGATTCTGATATTTCATTTGAGTCTCGTACTTGAATCAGAGAGGCAAACATCCAAGGATTTTTCTTTTTCTCAAGTGACGGCTGACATTTCAATAGATTTGGATTGATATAAATTTGGCTTGACAAAGCAGGTTTAAACCACAATACAAAGGGACTAAGAAATGATGCTAGTCTGTTCAATAGAGCAGAATGAGGGAACGGCGAGGACTAACCACATCAATAAAATGATTGAAAACATTATTCATACGCCTACACATTGCCATTGCATATCTACCACTTTCTCATTTATGCCCACAATGCTTGACTGTAAACAAACAGTCAAATCTCTGAGTCTATTTACCACGAGGCTCTCTGGTTGCTAGTGTCAAAGTTTACGGTCACACCTGGTTGCTATGATGATGTGCCTTTGTCAAGCTCATGAAGCCTCATATCAACAGTAGAAGAGAAATGACAGCGTGGAGAGGAGACAGACTGGACAGTACTTTATATGAGGGAGGACACTGGTTCCTATAAACCCAACTGACAGACAACTGGGTTACATAACAAACTTTCATATAAAGGGAATTAGGTTTTCTATAAGTGAACTAAGGGGAAATAGAATCCTTAACACTGCAGTAAGCCACTTGTACAGCAAACTCAACAATACATGGGCCTGTACGAGGGCCTATAATAACCTATACAAGGGCCTATAATAACCTATACAAGGGCCTATAATAACCTATACAAGGGCCTGTACAAGGGCCTATAATAACCTTTACAAGATACAATACCAGATGAAGAAACAAACTAAGGTAAGACATCGGCTGAATCTCAGAATCACCCCCCATCCCCTCACCCCTCCATTTGTTTCAGCAAGGAGGCCTTTAAACCTGACTCAGTTACACCAGCTCTGTCAGGAGGAATGGGCTTCTGACCCACTGGGAATGTGATTAAATAAATAAAAGCTGAAATAAAATCACTGGGTCTACTATTATTCTGTCATTTAACATTCTTCTTATAAAGCGGTGATCCTAACCGACCTAAGACAGGGAATTTTTACTAGGATTAAATGTCAGGAATTGTGAAATACTGAGTTGAAATGTATTTGGCTAAGGTGTATGTAAACTTCCGACTTCAACTGTATGCGAGAGCGTGTGGATGTGTGTGTGCTCTCACCTCATCCACGGTCCAGTGGGCCACGCAGCTGGCCTGCAATCCGGCCACCCCAGGCAGCAGCTTGCAGTGCTGCTCCCAGCACAGGGGTAGGTCCCGTCCGGGTTGAGCCGACATGGCCGACAGGAACACAGACTGGTGGAGGGCCTGCTGCAGGCTATCCAGACTGCTCTCTGGAGGGGGGAAAGAGAGAGGGAGGGTAAACATGTTATTAATGTGTTGCCAATGTGACTGTTAGTGAATGAGTGAGATCACTTTCTTTCACAGACAGACAGACAGACAGACAGACAGACAGACAGAGGGAGAGCGAGAGAGTGTTTATTCAAGTGTAAAAAACGCACAGTAGTAAAGTCAAGCGACAGGCCTAAGACTTGAGTTATTTTTTCCTTTTGATTTTGCAGTGCATCAACGAACAAAGCATTTTGCTTTCAGCTTCCTTTCCTTATTTTCAAAATTTTTATTTTATTTTTTATTTGACCTTTATTTAACTAGGCAAGTCAGTTAAGAACAAATTCTTATTTTCAATGACGGCCTAGGGACAGTGGGTTAACTGCCTGTTCAGGGGCAGAACGACAGATTTGTACCTTGTCAGCTCGGGGATATGAACTTGCAACCTTTCGGTTACTAGCCCAACGCTCTAACCACTCAACTATCCAAAATCTTACATTTCTAATACTCTTATGCCATTGTGCCAAATCAGAGGAGTAAAGGAATAATCCATTACTTAGTCCCTTTTGACAGCACAGTGCAGATGCATCTCTCTTCATTATCCGTAGCACACAGCGGTAGATAAGAAGGATGAAGTGCTCCTGAGTTGTTAGTAGGCCAATGGACTAGGGGATGCACTAATGGTTGTCATGACTGACTGATGAAGAGACCAGCTAAAATGCCCTTTCTATAACCAAGATCCACCCTGAGTTTTGGCAGGCAGCAAAAAGTGGGGCGAGCTTTGAGTGTGTGTTTGTGTGTGAGTGGGTCTGTGTGTCAGTGTGTGTGTGTGTGTGTGTCAGTATGTATGGGAGAACGAGTATGTGTGTGTGAGTATGTATGGGAGAAAGAGAGTGTGTGTCAGTATGTATGGGAGAAAGAGAGAGTGTGTGTGTGTGTCAGTATGTATGGGAGAAAGAGAGTGTGTGTGTGTGTCAGTATGTATGGGAGAAAGAGAGTGTGTGTGTGTGTGTGTGTGTGTGTCAGTATGTATGGGAGAAAGAGAGTGTGTGTGTGTGTGTGTGTCGGTATGTATGGGAGAAAGAGAGTGTGTGTGTGTGTGTCGGTATGGGAGAAAGAGTGTGTGTGTGTCGGTATGTATGGGAGAAAGAGTGTGTGTGTGTGTGTGTGTGTGTGTGTGTGTGTGTGTGTGTGGTATGTATGGGAGAAAGAGAGTGTGTGTGTGTGTGTGTGTGTGTGTGTGTGTGTCGGTATGTATGGGAGAAAGAGAGTGTGTGTGTGTGTGTGTGTCAGTATGTATGGGAGAAAGAGTGTGTGTGTGTGTGTGTGTCGGTATGTATGGGAGAAAGAGAGTGTGTGTGTGTGTGTGTGTGTGTGTCAGTATGTATGGGAGAAAGAGTGTGTGTGTGTGTGTGTCGGTATGTATGGGAGAAAGAGAGTGTGTGTGTGTGTGTCAGTATGTATGGAAGAAAGAGAGTGTGTGTGTGTGTGTCTCTCTGTGTCTCTGTTTCTGGGTGTGTGAATGCGTGTTTCAGGTCTGTCTGTCCTGACAGCAGGAACAGGGTCAGATACAGGACATGCTGTTTTTCTTCTAGTTGTCTCCTAGCGTTGTCTCAACGGAGCAGAGATGAGTTTGACACGCTTGTCAACTGTGACATTTGTCTAGGTTTGCTGCACCGGTGACCAAATATAACTAAAGTCCTTACACTATGCAGTCTCCAACGGGTTTTTAATAGTTAAAGATGATTATTATGATTAAGATTGAAATCAGTGTGTCATCAGTGTTATATTGCACACAATCATATGGTATAGTGTGAGGGGATTTCTGTGAGAAGTGGAATACATGCAGACAATGTGAACAGATATAGTATCCTTTCGACTGCTTGTCTCAACTAAAATTGCCTTTCTATTGCCTTTCTGCTCGTACCTTTTGAAGCGGTCGTCCAATTACATTTTACGGTGTTGTTTGGTATTATTACGAACAATCTAATAACTTGCATAGACAACGCAATAGATTTGAAGTGCTGTCCAATTAACATGTTGTTGTTTTTTAGTTAGATAATGGCAAAATTACAGTTAAAGGTTCTAAAAAGGTAACAGTATAAAGTCACTTAAATTTGTGGATTTTGAGATGACAAGACCTAATATATTTTTTTTGCATACAATTATTGTCAATTAAACAACTCTAGAGCTCCCTCCATTAAGTTGACTTCCTGTCGACAGCAGACACAGCCACAAACCCTGCCACAGTCTGAATATCACCTCCTTCCTGTTTGTGAAAAAAACAGGCGCGACACAGAAAGCTTTAATGTCATTACAGGAACACAGGCCTACTTTGATCATACAACTTTGATCATGGTGCCATGGTACAGCGCCCTTAGAGAAAGGAAGTTCACGGCACAGCCCCGTAATGGGGAGCGCACAATTACGCCACAACAAAATATAGGGCCGAGAAACTAGACAGGGAACACGGATTGGATCACCTTAGCACAGGGTCTGCAACCTTTATGAATGGAAGAGACATTTTTTTCCACACACACAAAAAAAAGTGTTGAGGGAGCCACACAGGAAATTCCAGCCCTTTTCAAGTGCAATAGTGACAATATCTGATATTCAGCACCACGGAAAGCAGTCGGATCAAATAAGCATGAAATCTGGCATTCAGGGTCACAGAGCAGTGAACACAGCGGCAGTCTGGTGAAGTTGCAGGGAGAATTGAATCTCGTGAACATACAGTAAAATATAACATATGCTGTAGGAGTGATGTTACTTTTTGATTTAAAAACCTACCAAAGAAGGAAATATTGTTCTCCAGTGATTCATTGAAACACACACATCAAGTTCAGCAAGAAGCTGATTAACAAAACACAGATTTTATACACAAGTTTTTATAATGCAAATAGAAGGTTTGATTGTAATCAATATTTATTATAATGCTTTAACTGATAACAAAGTATCTTTCAACAGAATAGAAATAAGAGACTGCGATTTGAAGTTGCCACGAGCAGCACTGCACAGATATTGAGATGAGAGAGATGCAAGACTTGGCTCTCACACAGTACTGTGCATGTGCACGGGTTCGCTTCACGCTGTTACAGCATGGTAGCTACGGGACCAAAACAGCAAAGAAGTTGAGCATTGCGCTTCAACGCTCTTAGTTGTTGCATAAATTTACCCACAATACTGTTTACTTTCTGCATTGATGGCATATCCCTGAGTCTACCTTTAACATGTATTGTCCTGTAGATTGTAATGTAGCCAAATATAATTTTTGTCAATAAATTTAAAAAAAGACAAATATATGTGTCTTTTGGAGGCGGAAATCTAGCCAGGGAACCACAATGGGCAGTATGCAGCTGACAGTATTTGACCCTCCTATTCTAGAACCAACATCCTCCCCCTGTGTTTTCTACAAATAAAACAATAAGGCGTACCATCACCATGCTATTTGATTGGACGACAGAAGAGATCAAACTGAAAAGGTTTTAAACGATGTGAAAAGAACGGGAACATTATTATGTACGTATTTTTAGACAAACAAATTCAATTACCCTGCCCTATTTTGCTCCATCAAAATAACAAGCTCAGGAGAAAATTGACAACGGTACAGTAGTTACCATGGCAATGTTTCTATCTAAAGCAGGGGCTTTACTGTGTTGCAGTGTTTTGGATGTCTGCTTTGTTTCAATGACACACACCCCTCCATCTGAGTGAAACTGCAATTTCCCAGCCTTCAGGCTACGGGGGGAGAGAGAGAGCAGAGAAAAACATAAAGGGCCTTTAAAATCGCCCCCCATAAACCCTCCCTCTTCCTGTGGGCATAGCCGAGGAAGCGTCTTGCTCAAATGTTACTGGAGAGAAGAGATGAATTTCAAACGTGTGGAAAGCCAGCAGACAGGAGCACTGGAGATATGTTAATGTCTGGTGGTGTCCATCTTCTGGGGCGGTATAGGAGGGAGGCAGTGAGCTGCAGGGGGACAGAGCAGACATGGTGTGTCTCACTAGGGAGACATCCTGGCTCCAGGGATGGCTTCTCCCTCATTACTAAACATCTCAACGTGTGTGTGTAATAATAATAATCCAAATTAATAATGTGTGTGTGTGTGTTACTGCTAAGAAATATCAGACAGCTTGACAACGCGTCAGGAGACTGACACTCCACCGTGTGATAATAATTATAATACAAAATAATGATGTGTGTGTGTGTGAGAGAGACTGCATAAGAAATACCAGACAGCTTGACAATGCGTCAGAAGACTGACACTCTACCGGTGTCCCATGATCTGTGACAGTAGGACCGTGAAGCCTCGTCAAGTTATTTACGTATTTAAATGATTGAGTGTTCCTGATCGATTTACCGACACCTGAATGCGAGAGTTATGGAGTCCAGTGAACAAGTCAGGGCAGTTTGATTCTGTAATGCTGCGAGCCCCAGGACTTCAAACACTGCACTAACAGACCAAAACAAATGGATTTCCTGGCAAACACTTCTCAAAACATTCTGAGAATCCCCTGTGGCGGTGAAACTGGCATTTTTTCCATCCCCCAGGGAGCATGAAACTCCTGTCAGTACAAAACAGACTGCTGCTACCAAAGCCTGCATGCGCTTTAACCGTATACGGACTACCTGCACATCTCCCCCAAGAAACCAATTTGCTTACTGCCGGGTTAGCGCTAGAGCTAACAAAAGCTAATCTAATCTAACGTGTCAGTAACAGCAGACCTCCGGTTTCACATTGAAGCACACAAACTACATCCACTATCATGCCCCCAGTGATGAAGGCACTCTTGTGGTCACTGGTAGCAGCACCGCCAGGTAGAAACCAGAACAATTAGTAATGTTTCGCAGCATTAATGACACGATAACGCTGACCTCACACGGTGTATTTGAGTGGAACTATTAAATCATGATTAGTAGAAGATAAGATATTTGTTTTGAAAATGCTTTGATGTTACTTATGATAAATTAGATGGATTCCTATGGTGATTAGTAAGCATAATCAATTGTGATGGAGTTAATGATAAACCGCCATTCCATCTTCAAACTTGTATTTTTTTACAACTTAAGTGGGAAAGCTAAAAAAAGAGTCTTTGCATCCTCAGCTCATAGGGTTAAAAAGAGTCTTTGCATCCTCAGCTCATAGGGTTAAAAAGAGTCTTTGCATCCTCAGCTCATAGGGTTAAAAAGAGTCTTTGCATCCTCAGCTCATAGGGTTAAAAAGAGTCTTTGCATCCTCAGCTCATAGGGTTAAAAAGAGTCTTTGCATCCTCCTCAGCTCATAGGGTTAAAAAGAGTCTTTGCATCCTCAGCTCATAGGGTTAAAAAGAGTCTTTGCATCCTCAGCTCACACGGTTAAAGAGTCTTTGCATCCTCAACTCATAGGGTTAAAAATAGTCTTTGCATCCTCAGCTCATAGGGTTAAAAAGAGTCTTTGCATCCTCAGCTCATAGGGTTAAAAAGAGTCTTTGCATCCTCAGCTCATAGGGTTAAAAAGAGTCTTTGCATCCTCAACTCATAGGGTTAAAAATAGTCTTTGCATCCTCAGCTCATAGGGTTAAAAAGAGTCTTTGCATCCTCAGCTCATAGGGTTAAAAAGAGTCTTTGCATCCTCAACTCATAGGGTTAAAAAGAGTCTTTGCATCCTCAGCTCATAGGGTTAAAAAGAGTCTTTGCATCCTCAGCTCATAGGGTTAAAAAGAGTCTTTGCATCCTCAGCTCATAGGGTTAAAAAGAGTCTTTGCATCCTCAGCTCACACGGTTAAAAAGAGTCTTTGCATCCTCAGCTCACAGGGTTAAAAAGAGTCTTTGCATCCTCAGCTCATAGGGTTAAAAAGAGTCTTTGCATCCTCAGCTCACACGGTTAAAGAGTCTTTGCATCCTCAGCTCATAGGGTTAAAAAGAGTCTTTGCATCCTCAGCTCACAGGGTTAAAAAGAGTCTTTGCATCCTCAGCTCATAGGGTTAAAAAGAGTCTTTGCATCCTCAGCTCATAGGGTTAAAAAGAGTCTTTGCATCCTCAGCTCATAGGGTTAAAAAGAGTCTTTGCATCCTCAGCTCATACGGTTAAAAAGAGTCTTTGCATCCTCAGCTCACACGGTTAAAAAGAGTCTTTGCATCCTCAGCTCATAGGGTTAAAAAGAGTCTTTGCATCCTCAGCTCATAGGGTTAAAAAGAGTCTTTGCATCCTCAGCTCATAGGGTTAAAAAGAGTCTTTGCATCCTCAGCTCACACGGTTAAAAAGAGTCTTTGCATCCTCAGCTCACACGGTTAAAAAGAGTCTTTGCATCCTCAGCTCACAGGGTTAAAAAGAGTCTTTGCATCCTCAGCTCATAGGGTTAAAAATAGTCTTTGCATCCTCAGCTCATACGGTTAAAAAGAGTCTTTGCATCCATGTCCATGTTCGAAAATACTTTTAATTATCACTGTCCAGACCTGGGATAACTATAGTTTTATGCTTTGTTGAAAGCAACTCATTTTCCAGGGGAACAAATAGTAACTTTGGAGGTGACAGCTCATAGGGTTAAAAGCTATTGAGTCTTTGCATCCTCAGCTCATAGGGTTAAAACATAATGAGTCTTTGCATCCTCAGCTCATAGGGTTAAAAAGAGTCTTTGCATCCTCAGATTAATTCAAATTTAATGGTTGTAATTTTAGTTTCTTCAAATAATCGTTTTTTTGAGACCTGGAGTTGAAACTATATAAAATTTCATTTGACTACCTTGAGTATTTGAAAAGTTGGTATTTTCAAATAAACTACAAAATATAACTATTTTCTGCCAAGGTATGCCACAGTCATTTCTGTTAAATCCATCTCTGCTCCTCCTCCAACTTGCTCACAAAACAAGCCTGATTGGTCACAATGGAAGAGAGGGAAGAAGAATCCATTCTGCCATGTGCTTCAGCCAATATACAGCAGTGTCCGTGGCTTCATATTGTCAGTCAAAATTCTAAAGGCTCTTAACCACAGTTCTGAAAGGCTGCGTCGCTGAAGACTCATGTGCGGATGATAAGTAATAATGTGAAGGCGATATAACTGAAGGTTTAATGAAGGTTGAATGAAGGTTGAAAGTCTTCACGTGGCACAAAGGGAAGACCTCCAAACAGCAGTACCTCAAATACAGATTGGCATTAATAAATAACTCACCTCATAAAAATACATTTCTTGTGTTGTTTCCTTTAAATATGAAACTGATGATGCAACAATGAATAACAAATGATGGGTGCTCCTCTCTCCACTGGGATTCTCTGCCTCTAACCCTATTACAGGGGCTGAGTCACTGGCTTACTAGGGCTCTTTCATACCGTCCCTAGGAGGGGTGCGTCACTTGAGTGGGTTGAGTCACTGATGTGATCTTCCTGCCTGGGTTGGCGCCCCCCCTTGGGTTGTGCCGTGGCGGAGAACTTTGTGGGCTACACTTGGCCTTGTCTCAGGATGGTAAGTTGGTGGTTGAAGATATCCCTCTAGTGGTGTGGGGGCTGTGCTTTGGCAAAGTGGGTGGGGTTATATCCTTCCTGTTTGGCCCTGTCCGGGGGTGTCCTCGGATGGAGCCACAGTGTCTCCTGACCCCTCCTGTCTCAGCCTCCAGTATTTATGCTGCAGTAGTTTATGTGTCGGGGGGCTGGGTCAGTTTGTTATATCTGGAGTACTTCTCCTGTCCTATCCAGTGTCCTGTGTGAATTTAAGTATGCTCTCTCTAATTCTCTCTTTCTTTCTCTCTCTCGGAGGACCTGAGCCCTAGGACCATGCCTCAGGACTACCTGACATGATGACTCCTTGCTGTCCCCAGTCCACCTGGCCGTGCTGCTGCTCCAGTTTCAACTGTTCTGCCTGTGATTATTATTATTTGACCATGCTGGTCATTTATGAACATTTGAACATCTTGGCCATGTTCTGTTACAATCTCCACCCGGCACAGCCAGAAGAGGACTGGCCACCCCACATAGCCTGGTTCCTCTCTAGGTTTCTTCTTAGGTTTTGTCCTTTCTAGAGAATTTTCCTAGCCACCGTGCTTCTACACCTGCATTGCTTGCTGTTTGGGGTTTTAAGCTGGGTTTCTGTACAGCACTTTGAGATATCAGCTGATGTACGAAGGGCTATATAAATAAATTTGATTTGCTGCGCCCAAATCACTTTAAAGCTCCACCGCGAAACATGACACGCCATTAGCGTAGAGGACTCCACTTAAAGGCAGAATGCAGTGAAAAACATGATTTTGTCCATTGTTATATATATATATATATACATATACATATACATATACATACATACATACATACATACATACATAAAATATAATCATAATCATGATAATCATGCCCCTTTAGAGCTAGAAAAGACAGCCTGAAATGGGGAGGCACAGCGTGAACCTGTTTTGGTGGGATTGTTTTGGACTGCCTGATGACATCACCAGGTGGTAAATTGGTTGTTAGATCAACAAGAGAGCTCCATACCTCTTTGCCAATAACAGCTAGTTTTTCCCCACTCCTAGACAGTCCTAGCAAAATTCTTGCTTGCTATTTTTGTTTTGTTTTCAATTAAAACGGTCAAAAACAAAATCACAGTAAGTTTTTGTTACCCAGAAATGATTTGATATTGAGATAAAATGGCTGCATTGGACTTTTAAAAGTCCTGATTTTCATGGTCTTTTCTCGAGAACAGGCCTTCTTTAGTCTCATATAGAGAGGCAATGCGAACAGTTAACGCTTTTGAAGACAGTCTCGTTATACCATTTGCATATACCATGGCCAGCATGTAGCCCCAAGGGATCTGCATCCGCTGTGTAACAGCATTGATCTTTATTCTTTACTACAAAGAAACACTGCCAACTGTAGATTCATTGCCGAGTCATTGGCTGTTCCAGGTGATTAATCATTGGTAGTACTCTGGGTCGTTTATAAAATGTTATAAGAAAAGAAAACAAAGTAAAGTGGCCTGTACTGTGGTTGTTATGTGAGCTATTATACACATGTTGATACGTTACTCGTCTAGACCTGAACACAAGCACGCTTCAAACTAAGAAGCAGAGGACATCAAATTCAGCTATTTTGTCCTTCAAATCGGTGTCCAGAATTTTTACAAGCAGGATAATGAGATAATAGCCACAGCTGAAAATAAAAGATCTGCTCATCGTGCTGCGCATGACTCATCGTTGAGCAGCGTCTGAGAGCAATTGTGTGTGTGTGTGTTCTGAGTGGCCAGCTGGGACATTGTGACCCTGCATGCTCCTCAGTGGAAGCAGATCAGACGTGTATGTGAAGTGAAGATGCTCCGTCGCCCTCTGTGGGTCCCGCTGGGTCCTGTCAGCTGGGTACTGGGGTCCCGTGAGACGGCCCTGTCACATATTACACACACTGTGGTGCTGGCTGAGGCCTCCAGCTATACTCTAGTTCAGGGCTCTCCAACCCTGAGCGCTACAGTGCAACCCTAATCTAGCACACCCGATTCTAATAATTAGCTAGTTGATAAACTGAATCAGGCTAGTTACATCTTGGGTTGGACGCAAAAACCTACAGGATGGTAGCTCTCCAGGAACAGGGTTGGAGAGCCCTGCGTCTAGCTGCTAGAGGCTGGGCAGAGTGAGAGAGTAGAGAGGGATAGTTTTGTGCCAGCCTGCCAGGCAGGACCAGTGGAATCCTAGGTTTGTTACCACCGCACTGCTAGCAGGCACATACAGAGAGACCCGGGATACAAATGCCATGGCAATGGTCAGAGCGTATTATATGGGAGACTACGGGAGACTGGCGGCTTGTCAAGGCTGCTTTTTGTATGCATAGGTCTGTGCCTCCCCAGGCAAAGGAGTCCCGCTGTGCCTCCCCAGGCAAAGGAGTCCCGCTGTGCCTCCCCAGGCAAAGGAGTCCCGTGGTGCCTCCCCAGGCAAAGGAGTCCCGCGGTGCCTCCCCAGGCAAAGGAGTCCCGCTGTGCCTCCCCAGGCAAAGGAGTCCCGCTGTGCCTCCCCAGGCAAAGGAGTCCCGCTGTGCCTCCCCAGGCAAAGGAGTCACGCTGTGCCTCCCCAGGCAAAGGAGTCACGCTGTGCCTCCCCAGGCAAAGGAGTCACGCTGTCCCGCTGTGCCTCCCCAGGCAAAGGAGTCCCGCTGTGCTCCCCAGGCAAAGGAGTCCCGCTGTGCCTCCCCAGGCAAAGGAGTCCCGCTGTGCCTCCCCAGGCAAAGGAGTCACGCTGTGCCTCCCCAGGCAAAGGAGTCCCGCTGTGCCTCCCCAGGCAAAGGAGTCACGCTGTGCCTCCCCAGGCAAAGGAGTCACGCTGTGCCTCCCCAGGCAAAGGAGTCACGCTGTGCCTCCCCAGGCAAAGGAGGCAAAGGAGTCACGCTGTGCCTCCCCAGGCAAAGGAGTCACGCTGTGCCTCCCCAGGCAAAGGAGTCACGCTGTGCCTCCCCAGGCAAAGGAGTCACGCTGTGCCTCCCCAGGCAAAGGAGTCACGCTGTGCCTCCCCAGGCAAAGGAGTCCCGCTGTGCCTCCCCAGGCAAAGGAGTCCCGCTGTGCCTCCCCGGGCAAAGGAGTCCCGCTGTGCCTCCCCAGGCAAAGGAGTCACGCTGTGCCTCCCCAGACAAAGGAGTCACGCTGTGCCTCCCCAGGAAAATGAGTCACGCTTTTCTTCCAACAAACTGCTGCGTATCCTCAAAATGCAATCCTTAAGGATATGGGTGTTTCAACTCAATGAGATATCACCTCAGCCAAGTGCCATCTTTATAAGTGGCCTCTGTTGCAAATGGGAAATGACTTGATGAATTGGACCCAGGTCCTCTGTCCAAGTCTGGAAGGTAGGAAAATAAAAGGTTGAAATATGTGCTCGTCTCACTCTCTCAGTGGGGTTGCCTGCAAGGCCCGAGGCCAGCCTACAGTCATGGCCAAAAGTTTTGAGAATGACACAAATATTAATTTTCACAGTCTGCTGCCACAATTTGTATGATGGCAATTTGCATACACTCCAGAATGTTATGAAGAGTGATCAGATGAATTGCAATTAATTGCAAAGTCCCTCTTTGCCATGCAAATGAACTGAATATCCCCAAAATATTTCCACAGCATTTCAGCCCTGCCACAAAAGGACCAGCTGATATCATGTCAGTGATTATCTCGTTAACACAGGTGTGAGTGTTGACGAGGACAAGGCTGGAGAACACTCTGTCATGATGATTGAGTTCGAATAACAGACTGGAAGCTCCAAAAGGAGGGTGGTGCTTGGAATCATTGTTCTTCCTCTGTCAATCATGGTTACCTGTAAGGAAACACGTGCCATCATCATTGCTTTGCACAAAAAGGGCTTCCCAGGCAGGGATATTGCTGCCAGTAAGATTGCACCTAAATCAACCATTTATCAGATCATCAAGAACTTCAAGGAGAGTGGTTCAATTGTTGTGAAGAAGGCTTCATGGCACCCAAGAAAGTCCAGCAAGCGCCAGGACCATCTCCTAAAGTTGATTCAGCTGCAGGATCGGGGCACCACCAGTACAGAGCTTGCTCAGGAACGGCAGCAGGCAGGTGTGAGTGCATCTGTATGCACGGTGAGGCCAAGACTTTTGGAGGATGGCCTGGTGTCAAGAAGGGCAGCAAAGAAGCCACTTCTCTCCAGGAAAAACATCAGGGACAGACTGATATTCTGCAAAATTCTCACTCAGAATTTTGCCTAAGAACACAGCCATGAATAAAGAATGGTACCAACACGTCCTCTGAGAGCAACTTCTCCCAACCATCCAGGAACAGTTTGGTGACAAACAATGCCTTTTCCAGCATGATGGAGCACTTTGCCATAAGGCAAAAGTGGCTCGGGAACAAAACATCAATATTTTGGGTCCATGGCCAGGAAACTTCCCAGACCTTAATACCATTGAGAACTTGTGGTCAATCCTCAAGAGGCGGGCGGACAAACAAAAACCCACAAATTCTGACAAACTCCAGGTATTGGCTATGCAAGAATGGGCTGCCATCAGTCAGGATGTGACCCAGAAGTTAATTGACAGCATGCCAGGGTGGATTACGGAGGTCTTGAAAAAGAAGTGTCAACACTGCAAATATTGACTCTTTGGATCAACTTCATGTAATTGTCAATAAGCCTTTGACACTTGTGAAATACTTGTAATTATACTTCAGTATTCCATAGTAACATCTGACAACAATATCTAAAGACACTGAAGCAGCAAACTTTTGTGAAAACTAATATGTGTGTCATTCTCAAAACTTTTGGCCACGACTGTACAACAGTAGAGATTACATGCAGTTTGGCCCTTCAGGCAGCTCCTAAACGGAGCGACAAATTCAAGAACTTCATATGAATTACTCAAAACCTTCATATGAATTACTCCCACATACATGATTGACTCCGCAAGTTTATAGTCAACATTTCCACTGATTGTTTCCCCCCAAGCAAACACAGACTCAAGCCGTCGGGCTATTTGAAGTTGCACCTGGCTTAACAGAGAGACCATCTGTACACTTGTCTGTTTGAATGAGGCTGTCTGTACAATTACAATGCTGAATAAAGTGAGTTTAATGTACCCTCAACAAGCCATAACAAGTCCCTTTCTGAGTGGGATGAAACCTTTGTGTGCCAAGCCCAGATCCATTTTAAATAGCCTACAAAAAAACCTGAGCTCTCATTTATCAGCTTGGGAAATCTACTTAAAAAAAATGACTCGACAAAATATCTAAGATGAAAATACAGCAATTGTGAGTGAACACTTCCAATTAGCCACTTGCTTTTTGGAAATGACATCTGTAGTCATGGTACATTATAAACTGACTGGTTCTTTTAAGAATGTACTCTTAGTGAGTTGTGACACATCCCCTCAACACAGCAATTCCCCAGGGATATCACGTTCCATAAATGCCCTGAAAAGCACTTCGGAGTGTAGTGTACCTTGGGGTCTGAAATGATTGACATCCTAGATAAAGACGAGTTATAATGACTGTACAAAATCAATAATTAAAATACTGAGCTATTTTGTATGCCCAAAGAAAATTGTTTTCTAGTAACTCAATTGCTTAGAGAAAAACTTTTACTGTTACTGTCTATTTGTGCAAATCAACTAAACTAAAAACTAGACATGCTAACCTCTGACCTTTAACAATAACAGGGGAGGTTAGCATGTCTTGGGGATATGGTCTTTGTGTGAATAATTTTGGACCCCGCTATATATCTAGGGGCATTGATCAGTTCAGAATGGTGTCACCATACATTTTTCAGCAGTGTCTCTGAAATGCTTTTGTCTCGATCGATCTTTCCTGATTGTTTTTTTGTCACAGTCTTCAACCTGTTACTGTCAGTCCTTGTCCTTTCATTCATCATGACGATAGAGAAAAACAAAAGGGTATCAAAGAATTTCTCCACCTTTTGTTGCCGTCCATAAATATGTTAAATGAACAACCACTTGACTTGAGTTGCTGAGAGTCCTTCAATTAATATTTACCAGAGAGCCTGAAGCAAGGCTTCCAAAATGCATGAGCAGTTCTGAGAAAAGACAATAAATCATTCAGCTTAGCAGAAAGACTCGTCGGCAGGTGGGAGAAGAGAAATATCCCTGTTTCACAAGATACGTAGGCTTTTTTAACCCCCTGCATTGTATTAACCAGCATGGGAAGTTTATAGAGGGTCACGAGAACCGTCAGTGACTACTTGACGTGCGTCATTATTAACTTCTATTCAAAGGCTTCATCTAAATTGAGGCGCTGCCTACCGCCAAAAATATAGTAACTGGCTAAGGAGTCAGGAAACGAGGAAGGGAATGACATACAATAGGATCACGACTAAAATAACTTCACCTATAAAACATCATCCTCCATAGTGTAGTTGATGGCTTGCCAGGTATCAACGGAATAACACTGTTAATCTGTTTAAGAAAGAACATGGAGGAGGAGGGGTAGAAGCAATTCAATTAAATGTGGCTAGCTGAGAGGGCATGGTTAGCATTAAGACACTAAACCTAATGACATGCAATCATACATCCAGGTACCAAAATGACTCATTCATTTGACAATGACTGAATTGCATATTAGTACTGAATGGTGCCAATTCCAACATTCATAATTCTGAACATTGTTGATAATTTACGAGGTAACGGTTGTAATTAAATCCTATATTATTTGGAGTGACAAGACTTTGAATGATTCAGTCTGGTCAAGTCTCCTCTCATTTAATACTCACTCACCTCTTAATAGGCAAATTAATTAATGGACTCATTAACTGATTGGATCAAGAACTGACATCTCGAGATCAGGACGTGAGAAAAGGGCACAGAACAAGAATGTCCTGCTCTGTAATACCAGTCAAGTGAAAGTGACAAATGTCACCTGAGAGATCCTTCAGACAAAATGTATGGGTTGCTACTTTGAGAATCTTTCACTTTGACCTTCAACTAATTGATAGATGGCGTTGGGGAACTAACACACCCGGAAAGAAACATTGGGAAGGGAGAGATTGATGGACACACTGATTAATAGGCACCAGCTCATGAACTAAAACTCTTTTGGGTGCTTTAACAAATGACATTCACTTGATGACGCATGCTTACCTTTGTCAATAACATCGCTTTCTAACCAAATGTGTTTCCACAAGCCCCAAAACTGGTGTCCCTGAACAACAGATATGAACGTTACTGATTTGAGGGATGCTTGAGGGGGGAGGAAAATGTGTCAAGAAACAGAGTATTTGAATATTGGGGCATCTACAAACTCAGTCAACCAAAGTTAACAACATATCTGCTATTGGGGCTCCCGAGTGGCGCAGCGGTCTAAGGCACTGCGTCTCAGGGCTAGAAACATCATTACAGACACTGGTTCGATTCCAAGCTGTATCACAACCGGCTGTGATTGGGTTAGGGCTTGGCCGGGGTAAGCCGTCATTGTAAATAAGAATTTGTTCTTAACTGACTTGCCTAGTTAAATAAAAGGTGAAATAAATAAAAAGTGGACCTGCTATTCTGTTCTACTATTGCTAGAACCATGCAGTCTACATACACTGAGTGTACAAAACATAATAAACAGCTGCTCTTTCCATGGCAGACTGACCAGGTGAATCTAGGTGAATGGTAGTCGGTGCCAAGCACACCGGTTTGAATGTGTCAAGAACTGCAATGCTGCTAGGTTTTTCACGCCCAACAGTTTCCCCCGTGTGTATCAATAATGGTCCACCACACAAAAGGACATCCAGCCAACTTGACACAACTGTGGGAACCTTCGGAGTCAACACGGCCCAGCATTCCTCTGGAAAGCTTTCGACACCTTGTAGAGTCCCCATGCCCCGACAAATTGAGGCTATTTTGAGGGCGTTAGGGGAGGAAACTCATTAATAAGAAGGGCTAATGAAAGGATCATTTGGCAGAGTTTGTTGCCCCACTCAAGATCCAGAGCTAAACCTTGGATAACTGTTCTTTGGACAGGGGCCAGACATAACTAATCATAAAAATTAATTTTATTATTGTCACAGCCAAGTCACAAAGGGGGTTTCAGATCTTAAACACGTTACCCTCTCTGCTGATAGTTCCTCATCAGTTAACTGGATTCAACAGACATGGATATTATCGTTGTGACATGTGTTGATTATTATGGGCTAGCTAACCCATCAGGGGTTTGGCTGTAACTGCCATTGGACAGACTGACAGACAGTAAGGGGGAAACGCAGACTTCCTCGCCATTTCACTTCTGTGTAGTTGGAGTCAGATGAGAACAGTGACACACTCTGTTCCTATCTACTCCTTCACTTCAGTTCCCGTAGCACGTCTTTCAACAGCAACCCAGGTTCTTCCTCCCTCAGCTCAGAGCACTTACAAAACAAGATGAAATGAAAGCCACAGCCCCTCGATCTCTGGAGATGATGACGACAACGTTGATAATGATGCGTTTTTACTAAACGCGCCCCACAGGACATCAAGCTGGCTGTAATTCTGAGGCTTCTCTGTGGCCTGTAGATTTGCATAATGTATTCCTGTGGTTTCTACATGAGGGCTCAGTTCTGGGCTTTGATGCAGGGGACAGGGCCTGATGGGATCGTTGTCTCCACCTTTAATCTAGGCTAAATGCAGGCTAAACTGGAGAATGGAGGAGACAGCCTCCACAAAGAAGTGAAACAAGATGTCGCAGACATGTTGAGGTTTACAATTACTGCAGACCGAGCAATTGACTGTAATGAACATGATGGGAGACAGAGAGCTGGTTTCAAGTGCAGGGCGCAGCTGGTGTTTATTTGTAAAGGACCACAGGAGGAGGCAGGTAGCTGGGTCCAGGGGCAGGCAGAAGGTCATACACAGGAGGAGGCAGGTAGCTAGGTCCAGGGGCAGGCAGAAGGTCATACACAGGGGGTCCAAATAGGCAACAGTACAGGCAGGGAATAGGCTAGTAACATCGTCCGGGAGATTGATAACAGGAAATCCGATAGGCTAAAGTAAAGGCAGGGAATAGGCAAAAGGCATTGTTAGTGAGGCAGGCAAAAACTATCATACATGGGAGGATTAAATTATGGGAAAACCAGAGCTCCCGAATAGAAGTGTGTCACAAAACAAACAATACTTACAATGATGGGGTGCAAAGAACTTAACCAAAGTGTGTGTGATAATGACATACAGGTGTGTGAACAGGTGATCAGAATTCAGGTGATTGGGATCTGGAGAGTGAGCTGCGTTCAGGGGATCTATGTGTTGGAGAGTGTGAGTTGGAAGCAGACTTTACATCAACACCCAAGTTAGCAAATGGAGGGTGAATGGGTAGACTAGAGGGTAAAGGATGATCAACAATTCTTCACATATGCTTTAGTGTAAATATAACAGTGAAATGTGAACAACGCAGAGCGAAAGAAAACAGGAAAAAAAGTTAAACTCGTAATAATAGATACATAATGAGTAAGGATAACTTGGCTATATACAAGGGGTATCAGTACTGAGTCCATGTGTAGGGGTATGAGGTCATTTAATTAGATATGTACATATAACTAAGAATAAAGTCGTAGCTATTTGTATAAATTGGAAATGCTGTAAATGCCAATACAAAATGTCCAACATTTTTCTTCTCTGGAGCTGAAGAGAAAACAATACCATACCACACAAAAAAATATACAAATCAGCCTGTTGCATTTGTTCAGTGACTTTATATTTATTCTTCCAAATGTGCCCTGTTTACTATTTGCCACTCAAAAACAAATACAAAGTTTGGAGTTTTTAAATGTTTGCTTTCCTCGTAAGACACCATAATGAAACGAACAGAGACCAATTGTGGAAAACCAATTGTGTTGAAAGTACTAAAAGGTAGCCATTGTTACCACATCATTTACTACACTGAACAAAAATATATACACAATTTGTAAAGGTTTGGTCCCATGTTTCATGAACTGAAAACAAAATCCCAGAAATGTTTCAAATGCACAAAAAGCGTATTTCAATCAAATTTGGTGCACAAATTAGTTTACATCCCTGTTAGTGAGCGTTTCCCATTTGCCAAGATAATCCACCCACCTGACAGGTGTGGCATATCAAGAAGCTGATTAAACAGCATGCTCATTACACTTCCTTATGCTGGGGACAATAAAAGGCCACTCTAAAACACAATACCACAGATGTCTCAAGTTGAGGGAGCGTGCAATTGGCATGCTGACTGCAGGAATATCAACAAGAGTTGTTGCCAGAAAATGTAATGTTCATTCCTCTACCATAAGCTGCCTCCGACAGCGTTTCAGAGAATTTGGCAGTATGTCCAACCGGCCTCACAACAGCAGACCACGTGTAACAACGCCAGCTCATTTCCTGGGGGATTGTTTGAGGCCAGCCACCCGGACAGCTGATGAAATTGAGGAGTATTTCTGTTGGTAATAAAGCCCTTTTGTGGGGAAAAACCAATTCTGATTGGCTGGGCCTGGCTCCCCAGTGGGTGGGCCAATGCCCTCCCAGGCCCACCCATGGCCGTCAACCCTGCCCAGTCATGTGAAATCTTTTGATTAGGCCCTAATGAATTTATTTAAATTGACAGATTTCCTTATATGAACTAACTCAGTAAAATCGTTGTATTTATATTTGTGTTTAGTATAGTTTATAAATACCATTGAAAACAGTATTTGTAATATTAAGTGCTACCCAAAAACTTGAGTCTTTCATGATGTGAAACGTCCCCTCAGATGCTGGGGGAGACGCAGGTCCCTGTAGTGCGATAATCCATGGACAGATCCTCTTTATAAGATCCATCAGTCTTGTCAGAGAGAAGTCAGATAGCGGCCCTTCTGATAGGGGCCCTCTGCTCCACCAGAGGCTCCTGGACAATCCTTCAATCATCTCTTGCGCTCCCCGCAAACGAGAAGGGAGCTAATCTGATTGGTTTACACAACGGCCCTCTCACCCTCTGGAGTGTGCGAAAGAGGCAGGGAGTGTGGGGGGTGTCACATTTGACTGACAATAGGATCTAATAAAATAAAAATGCTGAACATGTTCCTTCGGAGACGGCTCTGGGCGAGATGGTGAGTGAGATTGGCCGGTGATATGTGTGTATCCTGTATGTAGGTGTGTGTGTGTGTGTGTGTGTGTGTGCACGAGCAGTCTCTCTTATCTGAAAGGTTTTAGTGTACAGCCCCTTTATGAAAAACCCTTTTATAAAAGTGCTGATAGGCTTTTACAGAGAACTTGTTCCAGCACACAGAGGCTGTGTGTTCCATACATGATACTGTGTGTTCCATACATGATGCTGCTTTTAGCACAGAGAGACAGTGGCAGTGAAGGGAAGATACCTGTACAACAGAGATGTGTCAGCCTGCTCCCTCTGGAGCAGAGAGGGGTTGGGGGGTCTGCCTTAAATCGACATTCACGTATCAGCACCGGAGCGCAATTATCATTGTGAGTTAACTGCCTTCAAACCAGTGACGTTTTGGTTACTGGCCCAACGCTCTTAACCGCTAGGCTACCTGCCGCCCCATTACAGTCATTCATGAATACATTTTACATATGGTTGGACACGGGAATCGACCCCACAATCCTGGCATTGCAAACGCCATGCTTTACCAACTGAGCCATACAGAACCACAGAGAGGGGCGAGAATACATTTACACACAATATATTCAAATCGAGAAAAAATAAATAATTGAGTAACTAGTGCTATCTGTCACACCCTGATCTGTTTCACCGGTCTTTGTGCTCGTCTCCACCCCTATCCAGGTGTCGCCCATCTTCACCATTATCCCAAGTACTAATACCTGTGTCTTCTGGTTTGTCTGTTGCCAGTTAGTCTCGTTTGAAAAGCTTAGCGTTTGTCCTGTCAGCTCCTGTCTTTTCCCAGCCTCTCTTTTTCCTCACCCTCCTGGTTTTTGACCCTTGCCTGTCCTGACCCTGAACCCGACCACTCTGCCTGTCCTGACCACTCTGCCTGAGCCTGTCTGTCGTCCTGTACCTGTCTCTGTTGCTGTAATAAACATTGTTATTTTGACACGGTCTGCATCTGGATCTTACCTTATCCTGATAGTTATCACTACATTCAGGAGGTGTGTGTCACCGAGGCTAATAGTTTTTAAAATTGGTTTAGGTGAATAAAATGTTTTGGAATGTAGTGTAACAAACACATTATACACTCTGATCTACTGGAGCCATTTATGATATCTTATAACATCCTAATATGACACAGACATGTTCCATATAGGGATTAATGACACAGAGGATATTGGGTATTGAAGTCTGGCTATACACAGATAAAACATTCAAATCAAGGCAGCAGACTGCAATTACATTTTCTATAAGCCACTATGTCAAAACAAACAACTGTTCTGAATCACTGCACATGCACACTAACCCCCCACAAAGACACAAAGGGCTTGAGCAATCATTCATGCACACACACACACACACACACACACACACACACACACACACACACACACACACACACACACACACACACACACACACACACACACACAGACAAATACAGGTCAGCAGAGAGCCTACTCATTACTAAGCACACCCAGTGCATAACCTTCTCTGCCTCCCTCCTTCTCCCTCCTCCCCTTCCCACCCCAAAATCAGCAGTTGGTAAGACATGAGGACCCTGTGTAGGAAGTGAGCGGGCAGGGGCGCGACGGACTCGCCCTAGTTATCGGCCGAGCTGGCCATCCAGCTTCTTCCTCAGCTGCTATGGCAACAGACAGATTATACGCTGTCAGGACTGTTTACTGCCCCGTAAAGCCAAAATAACGGTAATTAAAAATGGCACCGATTCGCCACTGATAACACCCATGTCCTCACAACAGTGACTGGCAATGACATCAAAACCAACTTGATATTTAAACAAGGATTATTGTGGATGGCATAGCACTAAACCAACCCAAAAAATCCATTCAGGCTTACACCTCTACCCTGAAATTCCAACTGCCTCAAAAGCTCTGCTGTTTCATACCAGCGTGATATGTAAATAAAGATATGTGAAAAGATTGCAGAAGCTTTAGCCCATATTCAACAGCAACAGGGAAATGTGAGCAGGCCACGGGAGGTGGGGGCCACTTGGGAGCTAGAAAATGATTGTGTCTGGGGTGCATCTCTCCCCAGCCAGTATCAGATAGGGACCATCTGTTTCCCTGCACAGTTAGGAGACTGAGATATCAGTATAGAGAGAGCAAGAGAGATCGAAAGAGAGCAGGCGAGAGAGAGAGAGAGAGCGAGAGGAGACTCTGGGGCTACGACAGATTGCCATCCAAAGAGAAAGAGAGCTGTGCATCACATAGTGAATCCTCAATAAGGTGCAGAGTAGTGAAAGTTATATAGAGTTGTGTGTCATGCTGCATCTATGGGAGGCCCAATCAGGCTCATACACACACTCTTCTACTGTTATTCCACAGTGGGAACTGGAAACGCAAGTTACAAGATATTTCAATTGCAGTTGGCGAGGATGAGCTGATTACAATAACACAATCATTTATCACATTAAAATAATTCACATTATTCATACAGATGGATTGCCCTGACACCGAGTGTATTCAACCATAAGACAGTTATGAATGACTCAAAACCAGAATATGATTGTCTTCTAGGGCGGGACAAGAAATGTAAACTACAGCGCCGTACTGATCATTGCAGTGTCACAGTACACAAATGTTTTAACTATACTACAGTGTTGAGTTACTCAAGTCCAGGACTCAGATTCAAGTCATGATTTTCAAAAAACTAGTGAACTAGTGGACTCGGACGCCACCAGTTGTAACTTTGTTGTCAGAAAACCTCTCTTGCATATTTCAACATGCTAGCTTAGGGGTTCCCATGACCCCATTTTGATTCCATGTGAAAAAATGACATCATTTAACAGCCAATGTTTATTCTTTATTTGCGGCTATGACAGTCAATGCAAATTAGTCTGACGTAATGTATCTTATCTCGCCACCACTAATGAGATGGGTGTGCTTGACGCTTGTCGTGCCGGAGATTCTCAAAGTCAGGAGGCGTGGTTGACAGTGCGTACCTCATCTCTGCTGTCACATCCAACCTGGATGGATATTTTGTTTTAATACAGACGAGAGCACTGAATCCAGCTTCCCACAGATATAAAGGGTACCATGACTTTAATGGTGCTTTAAAGACAACTGGGAACTCTAATAAAAAATATGGTGGTCAAATCATGACATCAGTGATCTTCAGGTCAGAAAGTCAGAGCTTTAGAAAGAGACCAGAGTTCCCGAGTTGAAAGTGCGAGTTGGATGACGGGTCAAAGAGATTATTTTCCAGTCAGAACACTTTTTTTTCTAGTTCCCAGTTGTCTTGAAAGCACTGAAGTTGGATCCGAGTTCGTAGTTCCGAGTTCCCAGTTGTCTTGAACGCACTGACGTTGGATCCGAGTTCGTAGTTCCGAGTTCCCAGTTGTTTTGAATGCGACATTAATGCTCAAAAGTAGATATTATTCCCTTTGAGTCAAGAACCAAAAACACCTTTCGATCACATGATCAGCTTTTTGATTTCACTTACTGGCATGTCAACTGAGCCAGGATCACAGCCAAACGGATTGGGAATTAGGTCCCAAAGTGCTCTTCCAAGCGTTGGAGGTGAGTCTGTGCTCAGCTCTTTTGCCGCCAGCTGTTCTCAGTGTATCATACAATGTGTCCATATGGCAGAGGGAGACACATTCATAGAGTGCAGAGGTCTGCCCGCCGTAGATGGAGCCCCATCTGTGCAAAAAGCCCACCATTCAATCCCACGGAATCAGTTTTTCGTCAATATTGCCACGCAGCACACTGAACATCCCCTGTGCCGTTTCATGCTGGAGAATTGTGAGACAGAACAATACGTCCTCGTGAATAGCATGCAACATGTATAGTGAACAAAAGTCAATGTCTTGCCATCTCGGCCCTCACAGCTAACATCCATTTGGAGAGCATAAGCTGAGTCGTTCAGTCAGTTTCCTCTTGATTGCTAGCAATAACACGAAGAAAGTATGCTATCTGACAAAGGTATCGATGGGAGTTTCTAGGTCTCTGCCTCCCCACACATTGTTTTCACCATATCAATTGTGGCCGGTAATATCAAAGTCTTCGCAACAGTGTGTGGTTTCATAGCTTAGCGGCCCTAGACGTTCACCATGAGAATGATTTAAGTACAACGCTCAAGTGCTCTCTGGTTGAATTATGTCCTTTAGATTTGAACACTTTTCATTTAGATTTTTAAGATTTACCACATTACAATGATTTTGAGATACAAAATATGATATCGTCTTTGTATCTATCTTATTTCTTCTGGATTTTGGAAATTTTCCCACGACCCCATGTTCATATTAGGTGACCCCGCACATTTGGCAGCGCTGTCCTAGCTACAACAGCAAATGTTTAGGTAACTGGATGATCTATTTAGCCTTACAAATGTACAACAGTAACTACGTTTCCACAACAGCTGTGATGGAAACAAGAGGTTTTGGTAAAATGTTATAAATGCGGAAAGATCATTTGCTTGTTCCACATGCTGGGATCTTTTTGTGTCTGTAAAATTAATAATGGAAGAAATGACGGAGGAAATGCTTATAATATGCTATATGTTCCTAGGCCGTCATTGAAAATAAGAATTTGTTCTTAACTGACTTGCCTAGTAAAATAAAAAGGTACAATTAAAAAGTATTGATATAATTACGTTAGTAAACTTTTAGTGATACTTAAGTACATTGTATCCCTGGCTATTTAAAAAATAAAATTACAATTGTGCCGTTTGGTTTAATATAAGGAATTTGAAATTATCTATACTTTTGCTCAAATATGACAACTTAGTAATTTTTCCACCACGACAGCATTTCTTTCACATGACCCATCGATTTAGACAAGTGTGTCTGTGTGCGTCATCTATTTTTATCTGGACACTTTCTGTTTACCTGGGATTTTTCTTTATTGTAGGCTACTACCACTTTTAGTCTTGATCACATGACCTCATGTGAATCCTTAAAGAGAGGGGTGGAGCTAAAGGCTAAAGAGGGTGTGAACATGCTGAATAGGTGTCCACAAAGGAGAGCTCTCGTAGGTACCAAAATAAGGCCCTTTTCTGAAAAGTGAGTTTACAAGTTTATCAATTTTCAAAGTAGAATTACTTTCCTATTGTTCCTCTGCTGTGTATGATATACCATTTTTGTAGCTCCGAGTCTCTACTTTTATCCAATGTAAAACACTGAAATTCAAATTGTGCGACATAAGACCGAATCCAGGTGGTGAGTCACATATGGAATCATGTAATGACCAAAGAAAAGTGTTAAACAAATCCAAATATATTTTATATTTGAGCTTTGCACCCTCTTGGCATTCTCTCAACCAGCTTCACCTGGAATGCTTTTCCAACAGTCTTGGAGGTCCCACATATGCTGAGCACTTGTTGGCTGTTTTTCCTTCGCTCTGTGCTCCAACTCATCCCAAACCATCTCAATTGGGTTGAGGTCGGGTGATTATGGAGGCCAGGTCATCTGTTGCAGCACTCCATCACTCTCTTTTTTGGTCAAATAGCCCTTACACAGCCTGGAGGTGTGTTTCTGTCATTGTCCTGTTGAAAAACAAACAGGCTGCAATTTCTGAGGCTGGTAACTAATGAACTTATCTTCTGCAGCAGTGGTAACTCTGGGTCTTCCTTTCCTGTGGAGGTCCTCATGACAGCCAGATTCATCATAACGCTTGATGATTTTTGTGACTGCAACTGAAGAAACTTTCCAAGTTCTTGACATTTTTCGGGATTAATTGACCATGTTGGAAAGAAGATGGACTATCATTTCTCTTTGCTTATTTGAGTTGTACTTGCTATAATATAGACTTGGTCCTTTACCAAATAGGGCTATCTTCTGTATACCACCCCTACCTTGTCACAACACATCTGATTGGCTCAAACGCATTAAGGAAAAAAATTCCACAAATTAACCTTTATTAACAAGGCACACCTGTTAATTGAAATGCATTCCAGGTGACTACCTCATGAAGGTGGTTGAGAGAATGCCAAGAGATTGCAAAGCTGTCATTAGGGCATTCAGAGGCCACAAAGGGGGGAATGGAAATCAAAATCCAACCCCAGTCCATTCTATTAGTCCAAGGACCTGTCTGCTAGGCTGAGAGAGAGACGCAAGGAATACATTCCAATCAGACAGTTCATTGGAGTAAAATTGGATCAAGTCTCAGTTCCGCTTCCCGGCAGTGCTGTGGGTATGGAAGGGAACGCGAAGCCCTAATTAAAGCTACAAAAAGCCTTCCCAGTTGAAGGAGGAGAGCTCTCTGCTTTGAGAAGGAAAAAAACATCAGCTCACTAGGCTACATACAGTGATGCCCAATACAATCTATACTCTACTTTCCCCAAGTAACTGTTCTTCTCTATGAAGTAACAATACAAGTTGCCATTGGCAATGGGCTACATGGACACTGAGAAGACAATTCAAAGGGGCGAAATAAAGCTTCTGTCAATAACTGTTCTATGGATGTCCATGTGTGTGGAGCGTAGGTGTATATGTGAATGGGAGCGTAGGTGTATATGTGAATGGGAGCGTAGGTGTATATGTGAATGGGAGCGTAGGTGTATATGTGAATGGGAGCGTAGGTGTATATGTGAATGGGAGTGTAGGTGTATATGTGAATGGGAGTGTAGGTGTATATGTGAATGGGAGCGTAGGTGTATATGTGAATGGGAGCGTAGGTGTATATGTGAATGGGAGTGTAGGTGTATATGTGAATGGGAGTGTGAGAGATGGTGAATATGTGTACGACGGTGGGAGAGAATGGGTGTGTGGTGCATAGGGTATATGCTGGGGGGGGTGAATGAGAATGGATGAGTAAGTTGAAGGGTGGATGGGTGTCAGAGGTAGGGAGGGTGGGAAGGATGGGAGGTAGGGACTAGAGGTCAACTGATTAATTAGGGCCGATTTCAAGTTTTCATAATCAAGCTTGGCTTGGGTGGGCAAGGATGCAAGCTTAGCTTGGGTGGAGTAAAAGGGAGAGAAAATTGGGAGGGGAAGTGGAGAGGGATAGGTTTGCCTTGGGAGAGAGAGAGAGGAGAGAGAGAGAGAGAGAGAGAGAGAGAGAGAGAGAGAGAGAGAGAGAGAGAGAGAGAGAGAGAGAGAGAGAGAGAGAGAGAAAAGGAAGGATTTAACTATACTACAATATAATTGTATTTATTTCAGTGACTTGCAAACCTGCTGTAAAATGAATAAGAGTTCCGTACAGATTAGGAGAGGATATCGAGTCATTAATATTCCTTGTTTGTCATTATAGCTAAGATCCAATGATGGTTATTGGTGAGAGTGGTGAGGGGCTCTCCGAGGGGTCGGACCGGGGGAGCTGGGACAGCATCAGACACTTCCCTGAAGTATGTGTGGGGCCTCCACCCATCTCACTTCAGTCTCTAGGTGGACCACACAAGTGGCAGTCTTTTGCCAATGTATGTAGAATGACATAATCCACAGACTTCTGTTACATTAGGAGAGGAGTTTGAGTTTAAAAGCCCTAAAAAGGCATAGAGCCTCCAAAGTACAAAAAAGTCATTTGTTTTATGTTTTCCATGTGTTCTCTGTTAAATGTCTGCTCAGCCCACATTCTCTAAATGCACTGAGTGTACAAAAAAAATGAATAATTCCTCAATTTAGCTGACAGATAGTTAATCCAGAGATTCTAACCTTTTCCCGGATTCGGCAGTCCCGTCCAGATCATCATGGCATTTGTAGTTCTTTATGATAGACACATCAGCAGCTAATTATCATTTCATATTGCGGGGGGGGGGGGGGGGGTAAATACAGGCAAATGCATTGATGAAAGTCACTTTATCCGAGAAAGATATACGCGGATTGCAAAACGTTATGCAATGGTAAACCTACATGAAACACAGCCTTTTTTCTTTTTAAGTGTTTCTAAAATCCCCTATGGGAAGAATTAATGGAACCATTTCCTTGTTATGGGTATTATGACTCATACTGTGGAACTCTATTTGATTTTTTTCTAAATAACTCATGACCTACAGCAGGGGTCTTCAACAGGTCAATTGCATGTACTCAAACTGTCATACACAAATCTCAAAAGAATCAGACAACGCAAGCTCCCAGCTACTATCTGTCTAATCAACACAACATTGATATTATCCTACCCCTGGTCAGCCCCCATTGGCTTAAAAAATAAAAAAATAACACAATATCTGCCAATTAATTTCCAGCAATATTGCCCCTGTCTGTCTGTGTGGTGCGTGCGTTTGTCTATCACTCTGTGTTTAGCCAGTGGATGTGATAACCATCTTGTGGGTTGACAGAAATACTTTCCCCAAAACCTTCTCAATTAAATGTTAACTGCAAAGTAGGCTTACCTGGCAGAAGTAGATCATGAGTGAGAACAGTATATATATTGTATCTATTCGTTATTTGCAAACTTTGCCATGAAATGACCAGCAAACGTACAGAATCATTGCTACACCTGCACATTAGACAGCACACTCCTCACTTGCTACTGTAGATGCGTAATTAAAGGGCCAGAAGCGCAATTAATGGGGAATTTAAATTTGTTAGTGTTCTTCCAGACCTATAACATTTTTCTCCTGATGTGATTTAAGCATTGACATGGACTAAAAACATCTCAATTGTTTTTGGTCTAAAAATAAATCAATATCTAAAACCAGGAAAAATAAGGTGACAAAACAATTTGGGAAAATATAAAATAACATTTTATTGGGCCACCCTTAGAGTTGTTTAATTTACCAGTTATTTTGACAGAAAACAGCACTACTTTATCTTGTACACTTAAGGACCCTGGGAAGAGGAGAAGAATGTGCCTATTTGCAGCGAGAAAAGTAACTCTCGTGCTAGAAAAGGTTGGAACCCCTGATCTACAGCAATGCTTTAAGTCGACGACAAAACATATCAAATACTTAGGATGCGTAATAAGTGACAACAAACAAATACAACTTTATCCCGTTACTAAACAATTTGAAAGCAGATGTAATTAAAATGGGAAATCTTCCCAAAATTCTTACAAGTAGAATAAATCTCTTCAGAATGGCATGGCGGCAGCGTAGCCTAGTGGTTAGAGCGTTGGACTAGTAACCGGAAGGTTTCAAGTTCAAACCCCCGAGCTGACAAGGTACAAATCTGTCGTTCTGCCCCTGAACAGGCAGTTAACCCACTGTTCCCAGGCCGTCATTGAAAATAAGAATGTGTTCTTAACTGACTTGCCTGGTAAAAGGTAAAATTAAATTAAATGTTTATTAATTTATTCCTCGGTAATACCAATTACCCCAATGAAGACATTCATAAAGAAAGTATATACTTGGTCATGACAGACTGTATATGTGACTCGTTTCAGGAAACTAGGCGTATGTTGCACGCAACTACTTCACAGGAGAGCCATTTTTTTGCCAGAAATGCCTTCTTTAACATGTGAACTTTCATGTGCTTTAATAACAAAACTGTATTCTATCCATAAATTAGAAAAAAATTGTTAAATTATGAGCCTAGTTGGCTTAGCCATGGAAGACAGAAACCTTCCCGCTAGCCATGATTGGCTGAGATAATGGATGGGCTGGACATGACGGGAGATGAGCTTGGATTGATCTGCAATGTAGCATGCTTCTGTCTATAACATGAGTTGTTCAGTACGTGTTGACAGTCCTTTCTACTGCGCCGTTTTTTAAAGATATAACATTTGCCATCGAGAACGATAAAAGCTTTGATATTTTTCTCAACAACATTGATAAACTGAATTTAGCAGGTGCTGACGACAGATCAGTTGGAAAAAGTGATGGGCTACTTCTGCACACAAAACGGGCAGAGTGAACCGGAGTGACTTGACACAATGCTAGCCAAACAAGATATAGCTACAAACAAAACACAGTTAAATGATTCCAGTCTGCCGTGAAGCGTTCATCCATGTATATGGGCAAGAGTCTAGCTACATTTTCAGATATACGTTTCTAATTTAGTCAGAAAGTACTTTTTATTGCAAGTTAAAGCGTACTGTTAGTTAGCTAGGAAACATTGCTTGCTGGCTAGCTAGCTAACGTTACGTGTATGATCTGTGTAGTAATATTATTTGAATCAGAAATCCATTTGCATTGCTAGTTGAACCTAGTTTGTTAGCTTTAGCTACCTGCAGATTCATACTACAGCTATGACAATGTTTGAACTTGGTAGTAGTATGAGTTGGGATTATGCCGGGTCATTGTTTAGCTAGGTAGCTATCTACATGTCTAAACAAAAGACTCCACATTGGCCAGATTATTACATGACCCATCAAATTAACCAGGTGTGTCTGGGGGTGAATACGACCATCTATTTCATTTCATGAACATGTGTACATGTATTGACAATAGTGACCCATCCACTTAGCTAGGTGTGGCTTGGGGGTAGTTACAGCGTTTACTTCACATGACCCATCAATTTCGACAAAGGTATCGGGGTAAGCCTTATCTAATAATGGTAAAATATTTATAAAAACTTTCCATTTTGATATTGCTACTATGCAAGTAACCACTACAGTGTACCCTTTGTTTACACCTTCTGTATCCTGTGCAAGTCACAAATAAATGTTGATTTTATTTGATATAGGTGTTTACCACATTGCCTCACATGTGAATCCTTAAAGAGATGGGTGGGGCTAATGCTTAAGAGAGTGTGAAGGATGCCAAATGGGTGTAGACAAAGAAGAGCTCTCCAGTAAGGTACCAAAACATTCAAGGGCCATTTTCTCAGAAGAAGGGTTACAAGTTAATTCACTTTCAAAGCAGAATTATGTCCCATTGTTCCTCAACTGCAGTGTATGATATAACATTTTGTAGTTTGGAGTCTCTACTTTTATCCATTGTAAAAAACACTATTTCAAATTTTGCAAAAATAAGACCGAATCGAGGCGGCCGGTCACAGATGGGCAAACAAAACTCTTAGAATAAAAAGGAAAGTTTCACATCATCCTAAGTCTGAAGCTGCTTACAGGGTTGAATATTTTCCCAGTATTTTAGAAATGTTCCTTACCGAGAATAAATCACTTTTCTCCCGGTTAGCCCGATATTTCCCACCAAAATCGGAAGAGCCATTCGAAAGCATTATAAAGCATATAAGTGTCTGGATTTGTTTAGAGATTTGATCAGCATGACAATTCTAAACTGATGCTACCTGAGCCTGATGAGCCCTATATTAAATACATTCAATGAGAACCTACATTAACATTTAATAAGCCCAAAAAAGCCTATATGATTGTGCCGTTATCCAATACATACATGATATGGGATACTGCACATTGCACATGACAGAAAAAGCCCGTAGATATAGCTAGCTATATGCTATCTTTGGTAAATAAAGGAAACTAGCTCCAGCAGGCTAATATTTTTGGTGTAAACTGCATTACTGTACTGTATTATATGGACAGGAAGTACACACATCGTTCAAACCATGATAAAGCAAAAGAGAACATGCCATTCTGGTGCAACACATGCGGCCTACGAAGTTACAAGTGTATAGGCTAGCGAATTTGATTTTAATTTTGAAATATAATAGGGCCTATTTATAATTAGTAGGCTGACGCATATATATAGCCTACCTTTCATAATTCCCCTGTTATTAGCCTACCTCCTCTTTCTCTATTGTTGCTTCATTCATTCCCTGCTTTCAACAGTTAAATGAAATACATTTCGTTGTCCTTATCTTCATCGTTCTAATGACATCCTTGAATAATATAGGACTAGAATTAGATGCAGAAGGCTTTCACTTCTCTTTAAGAAGATTGAATGGCTATGGGTCTGAATAAATAACTTCTATATCCTACAGCCGTTCGCTCTTCTTTCAAACTACGCGTGAGTTCTATTGGCTGCTGTATTTAACAATCAGCAACAAACAAACAAAAAGTGATTGCGTTCCACTTCGAATAATCTATTGGTTTAAGAAATGCTAAAATTATTTATTTATTTATGTCCAGCAAGCTATTCTAGTCTAGCTTTTCCTGCATGGGATTCCAAGAGCTAAGGAGCATTTTTTTGAAAGGAGAGGCCAGCGGAGCTCAGGTGCTTGCGTATTGTGCAAGAGACAAAGCCTATGTTAGAAGCTTACTATGCATAACCAATCATTAATTAGCTACAGTATATACAGTGCATTCAGAAAGTATTCAGAACCCTAGACTTTATCTACATTTTGTTACATTACAGCCTTATGCTAAATTGGGTTAAATAGTTTTCTCCCCTCATCAATCTACACACAATACCCCATAATGACAAAGCAAAAACAGGTTTGTAGAGTTTTTTGCATAAGTATTCAGACCCTTTACTCAGTACATTGTTGAAGCCCCTAAGGCAGCGATTACAGCCTTGAGTCTTCTTGGGTATGACGCTACAAGCTTGGCACTCCTGGTTTGTCTTGGCTGTGTGCTTAGGGTCGTCATGGTGGAATGTGAACCTTCGCCCCAGTCTGAGGTCCTGAGCGCTCTGGAGCAGGTTTCATCAAGGATCTCCCTGTACTTTGCCATGTTTATCTTTCCCTCGAGCCTGACTAGTTTCCAAGTTCCTGCCACTGAAAAACATCCCCACAGCCTGATGCTGTCACCACCATGCTTCCCCGTAGGGATGGTGCCAGGTTTCCACCAGGCGTGACACTTGGCATTCAGGCCAAAGAGTTCAATCTAGATTTCATCAAACCAGAGAATCTTGTTTATCATGGTCAGAGTCCTTTAGGTGCCTTTTGGCAAACTCCAAGAGGGCTGTCATGTGCCTTTCACTGAGGAGTGGCTTCCGTCTGGCCATTTTACCATAAAAGCCTGATTGGTGGAGTGCTGCAGAGATGGTTGTCCTTCTGGAAGGTTCTCCCATCTCGACAGAGGAACTTTGTAGCTCTGTAAAAGTGACCTTACAGAGCCTCGGTCACCTCCCGAACGGAGAGAGGAGAACAGAAAGAGGTGAGGAGAACAGAGAGAGGTGAGGAGAGATGAACGGAGAGGAGAACAGAGGAGGTGAGGAGAGGAGAACTAGAAGAGGAGGAGACGATTTGCATCTCCGTGCCCTCTGCGGTCTGTCACCTGTCGGTGGCAACGGGCGGGGCTCCACCACACATCACTCTCTCCCGTTCTCCCTCTCTAGTCACGGCCGAATCAAAGTGACTAAAGTAGTCCTAACAACAACCAAACACTACCTTCACACCTGTCACTGTATCACAGTCTGTCACATCTGACCCTTTCAGAAGGGATTTCAGCTATGAGAGAGTCCAAGGGTGGGGTGACCCAGCAAGTCTATTCTGTTCTGACAACTTGCCATCCTACAGCCAATGAGAAAAATAACAAAAAATGTCAAAAGAGGAAACAAATGACAAGAATGGGCATTTCTGCTGCGGGGAGTGAGAAGTATGAGATTCCTGCGTATTCTTCAGTTTAATTTCTCTTTGTGTGTTGATCTCTCCCCATCTTATCACATTGTCAGTACAGAATGTACTAAATTAAATCCAGGCCCCAGAATCAATCCTCCACAGTAGAGTAAGGATCAGTTTGTTCAGTTCAGTGAGGCAGCAGAGAACAAACCCATGGCAGAAACAATTGGGGCCTTGTGGCCTGGAGGTAAGGCGAGTGTGGTGTGTGTGAAAGTGTGTGTGTTTACTATATGTGTGTGTTTGGCTCTCTGTGTGTGTGTGTTTACTATATGTGTGTGTTTGGCTCTGTGTGTGTGTGTGTGTTTGTGTTTACTATATGTGTGTGATTGGCTCTCTGTGTGTGTGTGTTTACTATATGTGTGTGTTTGGCTCTCTGTGTGTGTGTGGGTGGTCTGGCTGGCAGCTGCTCCGGCCGTGGCAGTAATGCGTTCTGTCGTCACACCTAGAGCTCTTTCCCCTCCTCTTATCATCCTCACAGGAAGGGCTGCTGTCGCGGGAGCTAAAATTAGTATCGCACTCTGATAGGCCGTAGGAGAAATGCACTCGGCCTGAAAAGGGCTCCATTCAGGCGACGCTGTGTTTCTTTTTCCTTGGTAGAAACTGACAGCTTAACAAAGAAAAAGGCACACGTGCACATACACACTAACCCTCCCTGTGTGTCCCCCCTACTTCTCTCCTGCTGACTGCGATTCAAAATGGGTCGTAGGCTCTGTTTGCCATGGAAACCACCCACCAATTCATAACAATCAATGAAGTTATCCGATGAAGGAATCTAGATGTTGTTGGGCCTCAAAATTGCAGAGTAGTGAAAAGAAAAACCTACAGTGTATTCGGAAAGTATTCTGACCCCTTGACTTGTTCCACAATTCGTTAGGTTACAGCCTTATTCTAAAAATGTCCCCTCATCAATATACACAAATCAAATCAAATTTATTTATATAGCCCTTCGTACATCAGTTGATATCTCAAAGTGCTGTACAGAAACCCAGCCTAAAACCCCAAACAGCAAGCAATGCAGGTGTAGAAGCACGGTTGCACACACACAATACCCCATAATGACAAAGTGAAAACAGGTTTAGACATTTTTGCAAATGGTAAATTCAATGGTACATTCAATTGATTGGACAGGATTTGGGAAGGCACACACCTGTCTATATAAAGGTCCCACAGTTGACAGTGCGTGTCAGAGCAAAAACCAAGCCATGAGATCGAAGGAATTGTCAGGATTGAGGCAAAGATGAACAGAGCAAAGTACAGAGAGATCCTTGATGAAAACCTGCTCCAGAGCGCTCAGGACCTCAAACTGGGGAGAAGGTTCACCTTCCAACAAAACAACGACCCTAAGCACACAGCCAAGAAAACGCAGGGGTGGCTTCGAGAAAAGTCTCTGAATGTCCTTGAGTGTCCCAGCCGCCAGAGCCCGGACTTGAACCTGATCGAACATCTCTGAAAAGTACTGAAAATAGCTGTGCAGCGACACTCCACATCCAACCTGACAGGGCTTGAGAGGATTTGCAGAGAAGAATGGGAGAAACTCCCAAATACAGGTGTGCCAAGCTTCATACCCAAGAAGACTCGAGGCTGTAATCGCTGCCAAAGGTGCTTCAACAAAGTACTGAGTAACGGGTCTGAATACTTATGTCAATGTAATATTTCAGTTTAATAATTTATCAATTTGCAAAAGATTATAAAAACCTGTTTTTGCTTTGTCACTGTGGGGTATTGTGTGTAGATTGATGTGGGGGGAAAAAAACCCAATTTAATCCATTTTAGAATAAGGCAGTAACGTAACAAAATGTGGAACAAGTCAAGGGATTGGAATACTTTCTGAATGCCCTGTATCTAAAGGTTTGCGCTTTACTTTAGGTTTTGAACCACTCTTGAACTCAATTACACATGTGCTCACAGTAATCAAAATGAGTGATTGCGGGGCCAGGTGATCCAGTGACTCATGACTAATACTGCCTTTCTACATGAAAACGACCAATTTCACAGAGAAATTGCCCCGTAACAACCGTCACTGACATCTAATACCTCACGTCAAATTGGGTCTCCGACCCTCCAGTGATGTATATTGCTTGTTGGCAAAAAACCAGCCATCTTCGTAGAGAGGAACTACCTTTCAAATGCTATGCAGCAGGCAAGCTGCTTATACAATTAAAACCAGTCACTGGCTGAATCGCTTTTGGTGATGAGACTTAACTTGAAAAAGGGCATTCTGACCCCGTCCAGTGGTACAACAGAGCACAGGATTAAGTGTGTGTGTCTGTGTGTAACATGTTTTCATGTGTATCTGAGCTATTCCTCGTACAAGCACAAATACAATCGCTGTGACGCGTTTTGCATCATATGAACATATGATACTCCAGAGAGCCAGCGAAGCGAGGGAACGCATCCAAATGATGACAGCACATCACTAATACCAATTAACGACAACCTGTGAACCATCTACCTCAGCTGTTTCAATTGAAACTCAGCCCACTCAATGAGGAGGAGGGGGAGAAAGCTGGAAATGGTCAAATCATGCCTTACCTTCGATCATGCTATTCAAGTCAATCTCTTCGTCCTCTTCTTTGACTCGCAGATATTTAGTTGTGAGTCTGGAGAGAAGAGAAAGAGAGAAAGGGGAAAAGAGAGAGAAAGAGAAAGAAAGCAAAAGAGAAAGAGGAAAAAAAAATATTATTTTACAGAGGAAGCAATTCACTTACAGGGCCAGCATTGAAGAGGACCTGCTTTTAGGTCATAACAAAGGAGTGAATATCCCCCTGGGATGGCTTACATCAAAGTACAGTATATCACCATGATGAGGAGGCCTTACCAAGAAAACCTTCCAAAAGGACTTATTCAAGGCAGAAAGGAGTTGGATCACTTAACAAAACAAGCAGATTGATTTCTTTTAGCTCACTTTAATCCATTGTCAAGGATAAAAACCTGACTGGTGTTTCGACATTAAGCTGACGTTTCCCTCAGAGTGACCTGACCATGGCACTTAGCTCCTATGTATGGTGGCCCATTGAGACAATAATAAGAAAATAATAAGGTAAATTGCACAAAATAATACTAATAAAAAAAGGTAAACAGTGTGTCTGGTTAATCAATAGGCCGTGTAAAAATATACATAGGTGATATTTGGATGTCAGTGAATCTGGAGATACACAGAGACCCTCAAAATAAAGGCAACAACATTATAGAATGAGGACAGTGAAATATCCTTGTTTAGCCCCACAGTGGTCACCAACATTTTCTGAGTCAAGATCACTTTCTGAGTCAAAATGCAAGCCGAGATCTACCGCTCTGATGTTTTATTAACATGACTATAAAACGGTAAGCCTGTGCAACATAAACCAATTAAAAACAGTACTGTAACAATGATGTTTGTGCAGTAAGCTATAGGTCCAATACATTATCACAGCATACTGGCTTTACTGGAATTTACCCGTCAATTCATTTTTTGGGGATTTAAAAAATTGTATATTTTAAAATTTGAGGTAGGCTATATGATCACACCGGTAATAGATCCATTGTTGTATTACTTATTACACAGCTGAG
Source organism: Oncorhynchus masou masou (assembly GCF_036934945.1). Classification (NCBI taxonomy): domain Eukaryota; kingdom Metazoa; phylum Chordata; class Actinopteri; order Salmoniformes; family Salmonidae; genus Oncorhynchus; species Oncorhynchus masou. Next base: position 60,307,772 of record NC_088241.1, on the reverse strand, counting down.
TGAGCATACATTTAAATAATTAGCTTTTTATTTTACTGGGCTGGTGGTGCCTGCATCTGAAGGTCAGTCTCAGTGGAGGGAGGGAGAGAGCAGCAGACTGAGGGTCCGTCTCTCAACATCCCCTCCGCTCTCCCTTTCCTCCACTGACACTGACCAAAAAGGGACACTGTCTACCAGCTGATGGCGAAACTCGAGTAGCACTGCATTATTTCTGCCTCACGCACAAATTCATGTTATTACTCCTATGAACAGAGAAAGTGAAATATTCCTTGATATTAAAAAAGACCCAAGCCGCTAATAATAACACAAGCCTACAGAGACACGTTCCTACTCATTCATTACTGCTGCAGTGCTTGTTGTAGCGCTGAGTGGAAATAGGAAGAACGTGGATTTTAAGGATTATAAAAGTGTTGAAAACAAAGTATTGACAATGCTGAGTAAGAACTTAAACAGCAGCTCTTTGCTGTATTCGTTGACAGTCTCTCTAGTCATGGTTTTAAACCGTTTTAAAATGTCACAGTATCAACTTTGCTGTAGCTTTCTTTTATGCCTGCTAGTTACTGCAGAAATGGTAAATCGGAGACATCCGACTGGCCAGCTGTCTGGCATAGTGCACTTCATTTCCTCTCCAAGCCCACCAGGAAGGCAGAGTTTGTACCTTCAGACACATGGAATTGAAACAGTTTACCTACCCGGCACGCAGGGCAGCTGAATTGGCTGCACCTACCACCCAACAGCCCGAGACTAAAAATCTGTGTTTTTTTTACAGAAATGTTAGCGATCGATTAAGAAATAAGGAGATCGACTTGACCACTGGTCTAAGGAGCCAGAATGCCTCGCTTCGTTTTAGTTGACGTACGATGTCACCTCCTCTTGTAAACCTGGGATGGCTTACATCGAAGTATTTCACCATGATATAATAAGTCATCCCACTATAAAAGTACAACGGCTATATAGCATTAACACCATTGTACCATCGAACAATCTTCTGTACATCAATGGGCAATGTTCTCTTGACAGAGATAAATATCTGTGTCTGGTGCGGAGGTTACAGTAATGATAGGTCTGGGAATAGTGCTCATTGTGAACGTGGTATCTTCAGGCGTTTGGAAATTGCTCCCAAGGATGTACCAGACTTGTGGAGATCTACAATTATTTTTCTGAGGTCTTGGCTGATTGCTTTTGATTTTCCCATGATGTCAAGCAACGAGGCACTGAGTTTTAAGGTAGGCCTTGAAAAACATCCACAGGTACACCTCCAATTGACTCAAATGATGTCAATTAGACTATCAGAAGCTTCTAAAGCCATGACATAATTTTTGGGAATTTCCCAAGCTGTTTAAAGGCACAGTCAACTTAGTGTATGTAAACTTCTGACCCACTGGAGTTGTGATACAGTGAATTATAAGTGAAATAATCTGTCTGTAAACAATTGTTGGAAAAATGACCTGTGTCATGAAAAGTAGATGTCCTAACCGACTTGCCAAAACTATAGTTTGTTAACAAGACATTTGTGGAGTGATTGAAAATCGAGTTTTAATGACTCCAACCCAAGTGTACGTAAACTTAAACTTTAGACAATGCGTAAGGATAACTTGGCTATACAGTACATTCGGAGTATTCAGAACACTATGTTTTCACTGTTATGTTACAGCCTTATTCTAAAATGGATTAAATACAACAACAAATCTCAATCTACACACAATACCCCATAATGACAAAGCAAAAAACAGGTTAAGATTTTTGGGCAAATTTATAAAAAATATATTTTAGACTCTTTGCTATGAAACTTGAAACGGAGCTCACGTGCATCCTGGTTCCATTGATCATCCTTGAGATGTTTCCACAACTTGATTGGAGTCCATATGTGGTAAATTCAATTGATTGGACATGATTTTGAAAAGGCACATACCTGTCTATATAAAAAGGTCCCACAGTTGACAGTGTATGTCAGAGAAAAAAGAAAAACCAAGAGTCTGAATACTTACAGTACCAGTCAAAAGTTTGGACAAACCTACCCATTCAAGGGTCTTTTCTTTCTTTTTTTTACTGTTTTTTCTACACTGTAGAATAATAGTGAATACATCAAAACTATGAAATAACACATGGAATCATGTAGTAACCAAAAAAGTGTTAAATCAAAATACATTTTATATTGACGACAGCTTTGCATACTCTTGGCATTTACGTAGTGCTTAGTGCTTATGAAGCCTTTATAAGATGGACATGGTTTAAAGTGGGACAGTTTTCTCAACGAGAACGACCTGGACCAAGGTGTCTGTGGACAATCTACAGCAACACATCATACAGGTGCACGCTTTCAAAAAGTTACGGCTACTGCAAAATTCTCTCTTCTTGTCATTTAGCTGCGAAACGTCTTCAATTACATCCTCAGAGGCAGTAGAATGAATGCATGATGCCTGGCCTGAATATATCTGGTGGAGCAATTGAGATTAGAGGGCCGCATCACTGTAGCATAACTAGAAAGGACACGTCTATATACACATGATGACATTGACTTAAATAGGAATGTCTGTCTTAGTAAATCTATGGAGCATGAGTCTATGGAGCATATCTTTGAATGCATATCCTCCAAAAGGCATAACACCCATCTGCTCCACTTCGGAAAAGTTCCCTCATTGTCATCTCCTGTCAGACAGTGATTTAAAGGAGATTATACTGAGCCTCTGCCCTTCTTCCTGGATGACGTTACTTCTACAAGAGGATATTGACAGATCTAGAAGTAGTCAGAGACCATAACTGAATCCCCAATCAAATCTACTGCAAATGTCACACAGAAAAGGAAATGTTAAACCCTGCTGTTTGTGAGTAGATCATTTCTGAAAATGATGTGAAAAATAATTGCTGGACTGCTATCTCCTATGTAAACATGCAGTGCAAACTATTGAGAACTACTGAAAGTATTTCAAATCAGACCTTCAGACTACTGTATTGCCACCTCTTCTAGTGTGGGACTTACGTCTTCAATAATAAAGTGAGATAGTGAAAATATTTTACCGTTTGAATTGGTTACTTAATCCCAAAAGATTTTAGAGTGGCCTAACCTTAAATTCCCACAGTAAGAAATAACATTTTGAGTTGGCCAATTAATGTGCAGAAATTGCATGATGACTCATCCTGAATTTAATTCCGCTGCTATATCGACCGCTCCATACATTTAGTCTGAAAACTGTTGTCCTGAAGTCGTTTGTGCTAATGTCAAAATTAGGGTCGTTGTGATTGGATCGTCTCTAACCAATCAGAGTGTCAAAGCCAATGTCTTAATTCATGATTTGTGTAGGCCGGCTCTGGCCCAACCCATCGGTTTGTGGGACCAGTCAGAATGTATTCGCATTAAACAAGACGTTGGGGAGGAAAGAAAATCCAGACTCATCGTGGAAAAGAAATAAAACGCAAGTGGGCGCAGAGTTGGACCAGAGAGATATGGCCTGGGTAGTCAGGCTCATGCAGAAAAGCCATATACTGTGTTACAATGGCTTTGAGAATGGCCTGACTGTCAAAATGTTCCGTACAAATGTTTTGGAGTTAGTGTGCAGTATGACATGCAATGCTCTGAAAGAAGAGTTGGCTACAGCACATACAGTACAGCAGTGGTCACCAAACCGGTCGAACGCATTCTCTCCATAAGATCTCGTCCGGGATCTGTCTTTACGGACACCAATGCCGCTCGTGTTATAGTGGTCTAGTTCAGTGTTGAGCGTCATAGCTTATGTAGCATTAGTGTTTGCAATTTGTTGGCTATTGTGTAGTTGTTCAAAATGGATACTTTTGATTTGAAATGCTTTTTGGATAACCCTACGTGGGAGGTTTTCGACAAATGTCGTCGAGTTGATTTACTGACCTTGGCTGACCATTATTCTGTATCGATTCCGCAGAGTTAAGTTAAAGCGGAGGTTAAGCAACTGGTGTTAAATGTTTTGTTGGAAGAGCAGGTGCTTGTTTTACCTCTGCCTGAGCCTACTACCCCTGTAGGGGATGTTGTTGCTCCTCTAAGCCCGTTGGTGTCTGAGAACAAGGGCGAGGCTAAAGCTTCAGACACATTGCCCCCGTTTTGATCCACTCTCCCCACAGTCAACCGGTGATGCCAGGAGGGATGTCCGTTCAATACAGTTCCAACTGGAGGCGGACGAGAGAGCCGATACAGCCTTGCTTACTTATTTAGCACTGTTGGCGGTAGGTTTGCTTTTGGCTTGCTTTTGGACTCAGAAACTGATCTTGACCGAGGAGAGATTGGTGAGCCCTGCAGTACAGGTATGAAACAAGCCTACTTTAGATTAGAGGTCGACCGATTATGAATTTTCAAATGCCGATACCGATTATTGGAGGACCAAAAAAAAGCCGATGCCGATTAATCGGCCAATTTTTATTTTATTTATTTGCAATAATGACAATTACAACAATACACTTATTTTAACTTAATATAATACAAAAATATAAATAAATAATGAAACATGTTCAATTTGGTTTAAATAATGCAAAAACAAAGTGTTGGAGAAGAAAGTAAAAGTGCAATATGTGCCATGTAAGAAAGCTAACGTTTAAGTTCCTTGCTCAGAACATGAGAACATATGAAAGCTGGTGGTTCCTTTTAACATGAGTCTTCAATATTCCCAGGTAAGAAGTTTTAGGTTGTAGCTATTATAGGAATTATAGGACTATTTCTCTCTATACCATTTCTATTTCATCAATCTTTGACTATTGGATGTTCTTATAGGCACTTTAGTATTGCCAATGTAACAGTATAGCTTCCGTCCCTCTCCTCGCTCCTACCTGGGCTCGAACCAGGAACACATCGACAACAGCCACCCTCGAAGCAGTGTTAGCAGGCAATACTAATGCATGGCATTACCCATGCAGAGCAAGGGGAACAACCACTCCAAGTCTCAGAGCGAGTGATGTTTGAAACGCAATTAGCGTGCACCCCGCTAACTAGCTAGCCATTTCACATCGGTTACGCCAGCCTAATCTCGGGAGTTGATAGGCTTGAAGTCATAAACAATGCAATTCTTGAAGCACAACGAAGAGCTTCCGGCAAAACGCACGAAAGTGCTGTGTGAAAGAATGCTTACGAGCCTGCTGGTGCCTACCACCGCTCAGTCAGACTGCTCTATCAAATCATAGACTTAATTATAACATAATAACACACAGAAATACGAGCCTTAGGTCATAAATATGGTCAAATCCGGAAACTATCATCTCAAAAACAAGACGTTTATTCTTTCAGTGAAATACGAAACCGTTACGTATTTTATCTAACGGGTGGCATCCATAAGTCTAAATATTCCTGTTACATTGCACAACCTTCAATGTTATGTCATAATTACGTAAGATTCTGGCAAATTAGGCGGCCCAAACTGTTGCATATACACTGACTCTGCGTGCAATGAACGCAATATTGCCTGCTAACCTGGATTTCTTTTAGCTAAATATGCAGGTTTAAAAATATATACTTCTATGTATTGATTTTAACCTGTTGAAACTCTGGGGGCGCTATATCATTTTTGGATACAAAGACGTGCCTCTTTAACGCAATATTTTGTCACAAAAAGATGCTCGACTATGCATATAATTGGTAGCTTTGGAAAGAAAACACTTTGACGTGTCCAGAACTGCAAAGATATTCTCTGTGCATGCCCTAGAACGTGAGCTACAGGCAAAACCAAGATGAGACGGCATCCAGGAAATGAGCAGGATTTTTGAGGCTCCGTTTTCCATTGTGTCCTTATATGGCTGTGAATGCGAGAGGAACGAGCTTGCCCTTTCTGTCGTTTCCCCAAGGTGTCTGCAGCATTGTGACGTATTTGTAGGCATATCATTGGAAGATTGACCATAAGAGACCACATTTACCAGGTGTCCGCCCGGTGTCCTGCGCCAGCCTTGGTGCGCAAAACTCAGCTGCAAGTATTTTTCCATGAAATTTAGAGAAGAAAGCAGGCTTCCACGAACGATATATCAATGAAGAGATATGTGAAAAAACACCTTGAGGATTGATTCCAAACAACGTTTGCCATGTTTCGGTGATATTATGGAGTTAATTTGGAAAAAGTTTGACGTTGTAGGTGACTGAATTTTCGCTTTCGTTTCAGCCAAATGTGATGTACAAAACGGAGACTTATTCCTACACAAAGACGCTTTCAGGAAAAACTGCACATTTGCTATGTAACTGAGAGTCTCCTCATTGAAAACAGCTCTTCAAAGGTAAATGATTTTATTTATTTGGTTATCTGGTTTTTGTGAAAATGTTAAATATTCCTGCTAAATGCTACTCAAAATGCTAAGCTAGCTTAGCATACTCTTACACAAATTAGTGAATTGCTATGGTTCAAAAGCATATTTTGAAAATCTGAGATGACAGTGTTGTTAAGAAAAGGCTAAGCTTGAGAGTAGGCGCATTATTTTCATTTTATTTGCGATTTTCAGAAATCGTTAACGTTGCATTATGCTAATGAGCCTGAGGCTTTAGTCACGATCCCGGATCCGGGATGGGGAGTTTCAAGAAAGGCATTGGTGCTTATGGTTGGGTACAGTCGCGCAACGACTGTGCTTTTTCCGCAAATGCGCTTTTGTTAAATCATCCCCCTGCGTTGCATAGATTATATACAACGCAGGAAACACTAATTAAACTAGTAATATCATCAACCATGTGTAGTTAACTAGTGATTATGATTGATTGATTGTTTTTTAAAAGATAAGTTTAATGCTAGCTAGCAACTTACCTTGGCTTACTGCATTCACGTAATAGGCAGGCTCCTCGCGGAGTGCAATGCAATCAGGTGGTTAGAGCGTTGGACTAGTTAACTGTAAGGTTGCCAGATTGAATCCCGCCGAGCTGACAAGGTAAAAATCTGTCATTATGCCCCTGAACAAGGCAGTTAACCCACCGTTCCTAGGCTGTCATTGAAAATAAGAATGTGTTCTTAACCGACTTGCCTAGTTAAATAAAGATTAAATAGAGGTGTAAAAAATGTTTGTTTTTTAAAATAATAATAAATAAAAATTTAAAATCGGCCAAATCGGTGTCCAAAAATACCGATTTCCGATTGTTATGAAAACTTGAAATCGGCCCTAATTAATCGGTCGACCTCTACTTCAGATTCTAACACTACATACAGTACCGGTCAAAGGTTTGGGCACACCTACTCATTCAAGGGTTTTTCTTTATTTTTACTATTTTCTACAATTGTAGAATAATAGTGAAGACATCAACACTATGAAATAAAAAATATGGAATCATGTGGTAACCAGAAAAGTGTTAAACAAATCAAAAATATATTTTATATTTGAGATTCTTTAAAGTAGCTACCCTTTGCCTTGATGACAACTTTGCACACTCTTGGCATTCTCTCAACCAGCTTCATAAGGTAGTCACCTGGAATGCATTTCAATCAACAGGTGTGCCTTTTAAAAGTACATTGTGGAATTTCTTTCCTTCTTAATCTGTTTGAGCCTATCAGTTGTGTTGTGACAAGGTAGGGTGGTATACAGAAGACAGCCCTATTTTGTAAAAGACCAAGTCCATATTATGGCAAGACCAGCTCAAATAAGCAAAGAGAAATAACAGTCCATCATTACTTTATGACATTAAGGTCAGTCGATACGGAAAATGTAAAGAACTTTGAACATTTCCTCAAGTGCAGTCACAAAAACCATCAAGCACTATGATGAAACTGGCTCTCATCAGGACCGCCACAGGAAAGGAAGACCCAGAGTTACCTCTGCTGCAGAGTATAAGATCACTAGAGTTAGCAGCTTCAGAAATTGCAGCCTAAATAAATGCTTCACAGAGTTCAACTAACAGACACAGCTCAACATCAAATGTTCAGAGGAGATTGCATGAATCAGGCCTTCATGGTCAAATTGCTGCAAAGAAACCACTACTAAAAGGAAACCAATAAGAAGAGACTTTCTTGGGCCAATAAGCACGAGCAATGGACCTTAGACCGGTGGATATCTTTCCTTTCGTCTGATGAGTCCAAATTTGAGATTTTTGATTCCAACCGCTGTGTCTTTGTGAGAAGCAGAGTAGGTGAACAGATGATCTCCGCATGTGTGATTCCCACCGTGAAGCATGGAGGAGGAGGTGTGATGGTGTGGGAGTGCTTTGCTGGTGACACCGTCAGTGATTTATTTAGAATTCAAGGAAACACTTAACCAGTATGGCTACCACAGCATTTTGCAGCGATACACCATCCCATCTGGTTTGCGCTTAGTGGGACTATCATTTGTTTTTCAACAGGACAATGACCCAACAGACCTCCAGGCTGTGTAAGGGCTATTTGACCAAGGAGAGTGATGGATTGCTGCATCAGATGACCTGGCTTCCACATTCACCAGACTTCAACCCAATTGAGATGGTTTGGGATGAGTTGGACTGCAAAGTGAAGGAAAAGCAGCCAACAAGTGCTCAGCATATGTGGGAACTCCTTCAAGACTGTTCAAAAAGCATTCCTCGTGAGGCTGGCTGAGAGAATGCCAAGAGTGTGCAAAGCTGTCATCAAGGCAAAGAGTGGCTACTTTGTTTAACACTTTTTTGGTTACTACATGATTCCATATGTGTTATTTCATAGTTTTGATATATTTCTACAATGTAGACAATAGTAAAAATAAAGAAAAACCCCTGAATGAGTGGTCCAAACTTTTGACTGTTACAGTAAATACATCATGTACAGTAGCAGCTGTACTTTTGAATTGAGCCTGAAATCGAGGCACTAAAGGCAGTTCCCATGGAAGAAATGTCAGTATTTCCAAGACTGGCCAGAGACAGAAATAACCTTGAGGATCAGCCAAGTTGAGCAAACACCATCCCAGAGGAATAGTTTGTTGATGTTTCATAATATGCAAATCAGCTCAAAGAGCAGCAAGTTCATTACTTAAAATTCTCGAGGGGTCTCTTCTCCCCAATTTAAAGTTGACTCGACAAACATTGAACGATTAATGAGACGAAAAGAGGGCGAGGTGGTAGGACTTCCTGTAGGACGGCCCAGGAAACTAATCAAGGATTCATTATATATTCCTTTTTTTTTAAATGTAAACAAACACATGAATGAGGGTGGTTCTACCAATTCTGTACCTTTTGAGAAGTGTAACTTGGTAAAAAAACAAACATTTGATTTCACCTAATTTGTACGCTGTCATAAATAGCATATGTTCAAAAAAATATATAAAATCCCATCAAGTCCCATTAAGTTAAAAAATGACTATAGTAAGTGCCCATTAAGAGCAAACGGGGCTGACCCTAACAGAGTTGATGATTTCATCTTAAATCAGCCATAAATCCTATTGTGACAGGGGGAATGGAAGCTTGTTGTATGCAACAGGGAGGGGCAATTGAATGCGAGCTTCATAAAAATGTTGAAATCGCTAAAACATTTCTAGCCTGTCTATCTATGGGTATCATAAAACACCCCAAAATGGACAAAAAGAGTAGAACCAGCTCACCTACTTTTACACTATGGTTTCACTATTACATTTTCAATGTTTCTTTTGAAATGAATATTTTAAAAGGACTAGTTTCACCACATTAAAACAAGAGTTCAGTTCACGTAAAAGTTGACCTTAAAATGAGGCACAGACGTAAATGAATCACTCATCACATTAAATACATTATAATCTTCAGAAATTACTCTGTAAAAGCAACAAAAAAACTTGCGCTTTATAATGATGGTAAAAATTTGGAGACGTTTTGAATCTTAAGTGGGTTAAAATCTTCATAGAAGTCACAGAGGGTACACAGAGGGACATGTCAAAATGCTGAATGAACCCGATTTATTGAATTCTCCATGTGGTCGATATTAAAAGGTCACTTAATTTAATATAACAGGCTTTTAAAATAAAAAAATGTAGCACTCATTCCGTGAAAGATGTATAAATCCTATAGAAAGTCATGCTGTGCATAAAAAAAGAGTAATTTCTATGCCTTTACCGCCCTTTCTCAAGCAGATTATGGTCAGAATAAGATAGAGAGGAGACAAAATATGACTGCTGCATTGCTGCAGAATAAAGGCATACTGGGATTTTATTTTTACTGCATCACGAGGGAGAGATGCCAGATCAGGAATATTGATACAGATGTCTTGCATAACAAACTCCAATGTATGTTTTTGTCAAATACAGTCGGATCAGCCACAATCCTAATTTTAGGCTTAGGCACCTCTCTTTTTTATTTAACAGGAAACTTGCATAATCTTCAAGGCATGCGGTAATCTTTCACAAAGGGTTTAACCAACAGTTCCTCCTCTTAACAACAGGAGAACCTGTCTAGCCCCAACAACAGGAGAACCTGTCTAGCCCCAACAACAGGAGAACCTGTCTAGCCCCAACAACATGAGAACCTGTCTAGCCCCAACAACAGGAGAACCTGTCTAGCCCCAACAACATGAGAACCTGTCTAGCCCCAACAACATGAGAACCTGTCTAGCCCCAACAACAGGAGAACCTGTCTAGCCCCAACAACATGAGAACCTGTCTAGCCCCAACAACAGGAGAACCTGTCTAGCCCCAACAACAGGAGAACCTGTCTAGCCCCAACAACAGGAGAACCTGTCTAGCCCCAACAACAGGAGAACCTGTCTAGCCCCAACAACAGGAGAACCTGTCTAGCCCCAACAACAGGAGAACCTGTCTAGCCCCAACAACAGGAGAACCTGTCTAGCCCCAACAACAGGAGAACCTGTCTAGCCCCAACAACAGGAGAACCTGTCTAGCCCCAACAACAGGAGAACCTGTCTAGCCCCAACAACAGGAGAAACTGTCTAGCCCCAACAGCAGGAGAACCTGTCTTGCCCCAACAACAGGAGAACCTGTCTAGCCCCAACAACAGGAGAACCTGTCTAGCCCCAACAACATGAGAACCTGTCTAGCCCCAACAACAGGAGAACCTGTCTAGCCCCAACAACAGGAGAACCTGTCTAGCCCCAACAACATGAGAACCTGTCTAGCCCCAACAACAGGAGAACCTGTCTAGCCCCAACAACAGGAGAACCTGTCTAGCCCCAACAACAGGAGAACCTGTCTAGCCCCAACAACAGGAGAACCTGTCTAGCCCCAACAACAGGAGAACCTGTCTAGCCCCAACAGCAGGAGAACCTGTCTAGCCCCAACAACATGAGAACCTGTCTAGCCCCAAAACAGGAGAACCTGTCTAGCCCCAACAACAGGAGAACCTGTCTAGCCCTAATAACAGGAGAACCTGTCTAGCCCCAACAGCAGGAGAACCTGTCTAGCCCCAACAACATGAGAACCTGTCTAGCCCCAAAACAGGAGAACCTGTCTAGCCCCAACAACAGGAGAACCTGTCTAGCCCTAATAACAGGAGAACCTGTCTAGCCCCAACAACATGAGAACCTGTCTAGCCCCAACAACAGGAGAACCTGTCTAGCCCCAACAACATGAGAACCTGTCTAGCCCCAACAACAGGAGAACCTGTCTAGCCCTAATAACAGGAGAACCTGTCTAGCCCCAACAGCAGGAGAACCTGTCTAGCCCCAACAACATGAGAACCTGTCTAGCCCCAAAACAGGAGAACCTGTCTAGCCCCAACAACAGGAGAACCTGTCTAGCCCCAACAACAGGAGAACCTGTCTAGCCCCAACAACAGGAGAACCTGTCTAGCCCCAACAACATGAGAACCTGTCTAGCCCCAACAACATGAGAACCTGTCTAGCCCTAATAACATGAGAACCTGTCTAGCCCCAACAACAGGAGAACCTGTCTAGCCCTAATAACAGGAGAACCTGTCTAGCCCCAACAACAGGAGAACCTGTCTAGCCCTAATAACATGAGAACCTGTCTAGCCCCAACAACAGGAGAACCTGTCTAGCCCTAATAACATGAGAACCTGTCTAGCCCCAACAACAGGAGAACCTGTCTAGCCCTAATAACAGGAGAACCTGTCTAGCCCCAACAGCAGGAGAACCTGGCTAGCCCCAACAACATGAGAACCTGGCTAGCCCCAACAACATGAGAACCTGGCTAGCCCCAACAACATGAGAACCTGGCTAGCCCCAACAACATGAGAACCTGGCTAGCCCCAACAACAGGAGAACCTGGCTAGCCCCAACAACAGGAGAACCTGTCTAGCCCCAACAACAGCAGAACCTGTCTAGCCCCAACAACATGAGAACCTGTCTAGCCCCAACAACAGGAGAACCTGTCTAGCCCTAATAACAGGAGAACCTGTCTAGCCCCAACAACAGCAGAACCTGTCTAGCCCTAACAACATGAGAACCTGTCTAGCCCTAACAACATGAGAACCTGTCTAGCCCCAACAACAGGAGAACCTGTCTAGCCCTAACAACAGGAGAACCTGTCTAGCCCCAACAACATGAGAACCTGTCTAGCCCCAACAACATGAGAACCTGTCTAGCCCCAACAACATGAGAACCTGTCTAGCCCCAACAACATGAGAACCTGTCTAGCCCCAACAACATGAGAACCTGTCTAGCCCCAACAACATGAGAACCTGTCTAGCCCCAACAACATGAGAACCTGTCTAGCCCCAACAACATGAGAACCTGTCTAGCCCCAACAACAGGAGAACCTGGCTAGTGTGTGCCTGGCTAGTGCGGGCTGTATGAGGGGAAAACCATTAAATATCAATCTCACTAGGATGCAGGGTTCTATAATCTGCTTGCTCTATATGATATTATTGTGCCCTCCCTCCCTCCTGCTCTCTCAGGTAACATCTGCGACAGTACGGCTCTGTAATGACAGAGCATTTGCGTTTACATGAGCTTTGGACGAGGCGGGGATGTCTCTCCCATACCACATCAGTCTGCTGACAGGAGAGGGTAAATCATAGTGGCAGAGGTAGGGAAAGGGATGAAAACACAATCTGTAGGGATCTGTAGCCATTTCTGTTATGAATTGATGATTGTGTACACTTTGGCTAGAAATGTCTTGGGGTAATATTTGGTTTGACTTGAATCAATACTGCAGATACAGTAGGGATGTGTTCTAATTTAAAATAGGTTTTGTGGGATTAGGGAGATTGGAGGTGTAATTGAATCAATCAAGCATTACATGTGTGTGTGTGTGTGTGTGTGTGTATAAACAAATGCCTCGTATTTAGTGACGGAGGGGAAGAAAAAAAAATCGATAGAGTTACATGTTACAATTTTATTTTGGATGATATTATATTATAAAATCAATACTTTGACTCAAACTCATTAGCTAGCGCTGGTCGGCTGTACCTGCGCCAGTATTGTTCATTTTATATCTTGTTCTCCATCGTCTTTTTATATAGTCAGCCATCATGTTTACAGCACTTTTATATCCCTGACTGATCAAAACTAATTTTCTCTCTGCAGAAGACATATAGTGTGCAATATGTTGGATACATATAGAATCGTGAGGATCATATCGGCACCTAAGTATCATGGGAAGTATCGTATGGCGAGGTCCCTGGCCTCCGCATCCCTACTCGTGTCTCTGGGATCTGCACAGCATCGAAGTGCTCTGACCACACTCCAACCACAGAGACAGACTGAGGCGAGTGGAGCCAGTGTAGCCCAGGGCCAGTTCTGGATCAGTGCCCCTGCATCAACACCCTGTCAACCCCACCGGCAACAGCCCCAGGGAGCCTCGCTAAAAGCCGGGTGGCAGCACAAGCAGCTGTATAAAAAGGCCCTGCTAGAAAGCACAGAGACCGATGTGACGGAGACGCAGAGCAGTCCCACACTGACTCAGAGAGAGGAGATGCAGGTGGTGCTATAAGATGAGATGCCTAATGCTTTCATATAATATTGACAGAGGAGGAAATTGAACTGGGAGGAGATACCGACGCACAAAAGTACAATTCAAAATGGCTGCCATTTGGAAGATACTGTACAGTACAAATGACCAGACCTCCTATTTACAAACAAAAATAAAAAAAACGGATTTAATTTCAAGAAATTCAGCTCAGTAATGACCTCCTCTCACTCAAAAATCAAAATCATCTGTTGTACATATCCTAACAACGTGGTCAACAGCTACTATGGTTCACCAGAGTAACCGGTCTTATCCGAAGATGCAGAGTAGTGAAACCGCACTACCTCATATTCTCCCAGCACGGTAGGGAGATCGGATGGCCTCACACCTTTGACCTGCTGAGAGTATGGAGATATAGCAATACCATTTGCACATATTGTGTTGACCCGAACCATACAGTGCTGACTTGTAATATTCCTTTCACGTTGTCGTTTGCAGCATAGATACATAATCAGGCCAGCTCAGAACAGCTTGGATAGCTCAGTAGTCTAACAGTGCTCCCGAGTGGCGCAGCGGTCTAAGGCACTGCATCTCAGTGCTAGAGGCGTCACTACAGACACACTGGTTCGGATCTAGGCTGTATCACAACCGGCTGTGATTGGGAGTCCCATAGGGCGGTGCACAATTGGCCCAGCGTCGTCCGGGTTTGGCCGGTGTAGGCCGTCATTGTAAATAAGAATTTGTTCTTAACTGACTTGCTCAGTTGAATAAAGGTCACACAAAAAAGAGTCTTATGGCCTGAGGTGTAGTGTACAGTCTACCTGCTGGGTAGCCGGCCTCTCTTCCCCAGAGAAAGCAGTTTCTGTCCTTGAGCCGTGACTGGTTCCTCCCTGGGCTCTCTCTTCACCAGGGGGTTGGCTGGGGGGCGACCTCTGAGGCGAGCAGCCCCCTCGTACCCCGACAGCATTACCCTGAGAGAGAGAGAGACATGGGGAGGGGAGAGAGTGAGTGAGTGAGGATAAACATTTGAGAGAAAGAAAGAGTGGGAGAGGGAGGGGTGAGTGAGGATAAAGAGGGTGAGTGGGCAGGGGAGAGAGAGGATAAAAAGTGAGAGGGAGATCGAGAGGGTGAGTGGGCAGGGTAGAGAGAGGATAAAACGGGAGAGAGAGATCGAGAGGGTGAGTGGGCAGGGGAGAGAGGATAAAAAGGGAGAGAGAGATCGAGAGGGTGAGTGGGCAGGGGAGAGAGAGGATAAAAAGTGAGAGGGAGATCGAGAGGGTGAGTGGGCAGGGGAGAGAGAGGATAAAAAGGGAGAGATCGAGAGGGTGAGTGGGCAGGGGAGAGAGAGGATAAAACGGGAGAGATCGAGAGGGTGAGTGGGCAGGGGGAGAGAGAGGATAAGAGAGAGATCGAGAGGGTGAGTTGGCAGGGGAGGGAGAGGATAAAACGGGAGAGATCGAGAGGGTGAGTGGGCAGGGGAGAGAGGATAAAAAGGAGAGAGAGATCGAGAGGGTGAGTGGGCAGGGGAGAGAGAGGATAAGAGAGAGATCGAGAGGGTGAGTGGGCAGGGGGAGAGAGAGGATGAAGAGAGAGATCGAGAGGGTGAGTGGGCAGGGGGAGAGAGAGGATGAGAGAGAGATCGAGAGGGTGAGTGGGCAGGGGGAGAGAGAGGATGAGAGAGAGATCGAGAGGGTGAGTGGGCAGGGGGAGAGAGGATGAGAGAGAGAGAGAGAGAGAGAGAGAGAGAGAGAGAGAGGATAAGAGAGAGAGAGATCGAGAGGGTGAGTGGGCAGGGGAGAGAGAGGATAAAACGGGAGAGATCGAGAGGGTGAGTGGGCAGGGGAGAGAGAGGATAAAACGGGAGAGATCGAGAGGGTGAGTGGGCAGGGGAGAGAGAGGATAAAAAGGGAGAGAGTGAATGATGTAGAGAGAATGGGAGGATAAACATTAGAAAGACAGCTACACAAGCAGAAAATCAATAGGGACTGCAAATAGCCTTAGAGGAGATGTGGGGCGTCTACATATAGTTGATTTGAATTATTTAAAATCAACATGTGTGTTTAACAGGGGGCATGAAGTTCAGGTGAGGATGCTCTCTGCTAAAGACAAGGATATGGGCTCAATTTCATACAACCACACGTTGCAGTGTTGCCATAGCATGAACAAATGTTTTTGTCAGTACTACAGTGGAATAATAACACAGAACTGTATCGGATGCTGTAAGAACAGTGTCTAGACACACCCAACAGCGAGATGCCTCCGTAGTCCGTACTGAGAGGTGCATGCAGGATTACCAATGGTCTTGCTTTTGTACTATACACCCAGACCAGAGATAATAAAATAAACATTTAAGGAAGCATTTTCACGTACTGTAAGCGATCGATAATCACTAAAACAAATGCTGACCTTGAACATAAACATCCTCATGAGTAACCACTAGTACAGCCTACTCTTACAGTCTTTGGCAGGTACCACAACTTGACACCATTCCAAATCATATCACAAACACAGCATTACTTTAATTAGCTTCTCGAAACAGCCCAACAAATGAAATTTTAATCTGACATTACATCCGAAACATTAAAGACGCCTCGGAGTTGATAATCGAGTTTGTTTTATATTAAAACTGTCCATCACGGCTCGGCTCCCGTTAGGCTATTAGACTTGAAAAGCTTCCTACTGTAAACCCTGGCAGGCTAGCCATCCACAGCCCGACCGGGCCTAGATGAATGGAGCAGACCCAATGCAATTGCAGAAAATCCCTCTGAGCAGCGTGTAAACTAAGCCGATCAGCGGTGCGGAGTCGGCGTTTCACCAAACACTTCTGATTCTAAACACTTATGTATCTGCTGTGGACACGTGGGGAAATGCAATTCACCTTAAAAACGTATCTGACAGAGAAGTCAACAACACGTGATCTGCCTCGTCTCCGACTCCACCGTTTGACGGAAACATTGTAACCTTGGAATTTGCAGAGAGTGGCGTGTGGTCCTCTCTTATGCCTTTTAGATAAAGCCGTAAAAATGTCATGACAGCTGCTCCTTTGCTAGATTAGAACAGAATCAGGTTCCTTCAGTGGAATATGAGACAATGGTTAAATTACATTGGATTGCATTTAGCCAAGTCTTCCCTCCTTCCAAGGCTGTAGGCAGTTTCAATTAGAAATCTCAGTTGGGTGGCGACACCGACAGTGTTTAAAGACTAAAAATGCATCCCTTCCTCCTCCACTCGTCACTTATATCTGACATGTCAGGATGGGTGAAAGCTTTCATTAGTGAGGATGGAAGGAAGAATTTTAACCCGTTTCAAACAGGGCCAGCAGGCCACCCTGACGCGTCATCACAATGACATCACACCCCCTCACCTGGTCTCCATGGGAACATCCTGGGGTGGCGTGGCTTCCTCCTGATCATCGGCGGTGCACAGCCTCTTGGTCTTCTGGACAAAGTGCACAGGGACAAAGGTGATCTGCTTCTCGCCGCCCAGACGGTCGGGCAGCACAGCCTCCTTCTTCATGTTGATGTCAGAGTAGGGACAGCCAAAGGCACTGTGGAGAGGAGAAGAGGAGGGAGGGGTGAGAGAAAGAGAGAGAGAGAGAGTGACAGAGACAGAGAAAAGTAGACAGAAAGATTGAGCCAGG